>NC_059289.1:20424609-20592669 GCF_017591435.1 Portunus trituberculatus
GAAGAGAAAAAAGTGGAACAAGTTTAACTAAAAATGATAAAGGCAAAAGACTAAAAATGATGTATACGAACATAGACGGGGTTTTATCAAGTAAATTAGAATTAAGAGATTACATAAGGAAAGAAAATCCAGATATTGTATGCCTGTAAAAATTACAGAGGAATTAAATTAATGTCGCATACAATGAAGCTGTACGAAAGGATAATTGAGAGAAGAGTAAGGGGAGAAACACAGGTGGGAGAAGAACAATTTGGTTTTATGCCGGGGAGAAGTACTACCGATGCAATCTTTGCGCTAAGACAACTGCTGGAGAAGTATGGGGAGAAACAAAGAGAGTTACACCTTATTTTCATTGATTTGGAAAAAGCTTATGATAGAGTACCACGCCAGGAAGTTTGGGCTAGTATGAGAAGAAAAGGAGCATCAGAGAAGTATGTGAGAGTGATCCAGGACATGTCTGAAGGCTCAAGGACGAGGGTAAGGAGCAGTGTGGGAGCAACAGAGGAGTTCTGTGTGAGAGTGGGCCTGCACCAGGGATCTTCTCTGAGCCCATATCTGTTCAACCTACTCATGGATGACAGTATTCAAAATATAAAGGAGGAGGCACCGTGGACTATGTTGTTCGCGGATGACATCGTCTTGGTGGATGAAAGTAGAGATGGTGTGGAGAGAAAGTTGGAGAGATGGCGACAGCATTGGAGGAGAGAGGTTTGAGAATTAGCAGGAGAAGACGGAGTATCTGAATTTTAATGGTCGACAGGAGAGTGAAGTATGGATGCAAGATATGAAGTTAAAGGGTGTGAAGGAGTTCAGATACTTGGGCTCTCATATATCAGCGGAGGCAACCTGGATGGAGAGATCATTCACCGTATCAATCGGGCTGGAAGAATTGGAAAAGAACAACTGGAGTGCTCTGTGACCGAAAAATTAGTGCAAGAGTAAAGTGTTCAAATCGGTGGTTAGACCTGCCATGTTATATGGTGCGGAGACGTGGCCAATAAAGAAAGCACAGGAGAATAAGTTGGAGGTTGCTGAGATGAGAATGTTAAGGTGGATGCTTGGGGTGACAAGGAGGATAAAGTGAGAAACAATTTTATAAGAGGAACAGCCAAAGTAACGGAGGTGACAAAGAAAGTACAAGAAAGGAGAATGCGATGGTTCGGTCATATCAAAAGGCGAGAAGAAGGATATGTCGGCAGAAGGATATTGGATATGGAAGTGGAGGGAAGAAGACGACGTGGCAGGCCAAAGAAAAGATGGAAGGATCGTATTGGAGAGGACCTGAGGGAGAGAGGATTGAGTGGAGAGGAGTTTGGGGACAGAGCCTTGTGGAGAAGACTAGTGAGGAACAGCGACCCCATATGAACATGGGAGCAGCTGCAGAAGAAGAAGAAGAAACAAAACTAAATGAGGAAATCAAAATAGTCTTGGATAATAGGTATAATGTATGGAGAAGAGACAGAGTGGGTAAAGGAGGAGGAGGAGTCATGATAATGTTAAGGAAGGAGATAGTGATCAATCAAGTGGAATGTGGGGAAGGAAAAGCAGAAGTATTGTATATAAAGATGCATATTAATAAAAAAGAGTTAACAATCATTGTAACATATGTGCCACCAAAAACAAATTCATGGACCAATCAAGAATATAAAGACATGATAGATGACACAATAAGGAGTCTAATGAGAATCGTTAAAGAAAGGAGAAAAGTGATATTAGTAGGAGATTTCAACTGTAAAGAAGTGAACTGGGAAAATTATGAAAGTGGTATGGGGGAAGAAGCCTGGGGAGAAAGATTCTTAAACCTAATGATAGACAATATGATGGACCAGAGAGTAAAGGAATGCACAAGATTCAGAGGAAACGACGAGCCGGCGAAATTGGACCTAAATTTTTACAAGGGGTATACAAATGAATGACGATATAAGATATAAGTGCCCATTGGGAAAGAGTGACCATGCAATATTAAAAATAGATATAGAAGAAGGAAAGGAAGATAGAGACGATTCATACAAAGGAGACCGATTAAATTACAGAAAGGCTGATATTGAGAATCTCAAGAACTATTTCAAAAATGTAGAGTGGGAGGAGATGGAAAACTCAGAGACAATGCAAGACAAATATAACTTATTTTTGGAAATATACAAAACAGGAGTCAGGGAATATGTCCCAAAATATAGACCAAAAAAAGAAGGAAAGAAAGATTGGTTTAATGCAAGGTGTGCTAGGGCAAAGGAGAAAAGAGATGGAGCATGGAAAAGGTGGAGGAGAAATAGGAATCCAACAAACAAGGAAAACTTCAAGGCAGCGAGAAATGAATATGTTAAGGTGAGGAAGGAAGAGGAAAAGAACTTGAAAAGATATTGTCGAAAAATGTAAGGAGCAACCAAAATTGTTCTATAGATTCATAAATGGAAAAATTAGGCAAAAAGAAACAATAGAAAGGTTAAAAGGAGAGAACGGGATGGTGGAAGACCCAAAAGTATGGCAGAACTATTAAATAAAAATTCCAGGAGGTCTTTACTAAAGAATCCAAATTTGAGAGGCCACAGGGTAATAGAGAGACAATCTATATGAAAGAGATTAAAGTAACCAAGCTTGAAATAAAAGAGTTAATGAAGGAACTGGATGAAGAGAAAGCAATGGGACCGGATGAAGTCTCAGGCAGAATACTGAAAGAATGTAGGGAAGAACTAGCAAGTCCTATATACAACATCATAAAATGCTGAATAGAAAATGGAACAGTGCCAGTAGAATGGAAAAGAGCTGAGGTGGGTCCCATATATAAAAGTAGAAGGAAAGAAGAACCTTTAAATTACAGACCGGTATCACTAACTAGTGTAATATGCAAGATGTGTGAAAGAATAATAAAGAAACAATGGATCGAGTTCCTTGAAGACAACAAATTAATATCAAATAGCCAATTTGGTTTTAGAAAATGACGGTCTTGTGTAACTAATTTATTGAGTTTCTATTCTAGAATAGTTGATAGAGTACAAGAGAGAGAGGGATGGGTTGACTGCATCTACTTGGATTTAAAAAAGGCGTTTGACAAAGTGCCACACGCAAGATTACTGTGGAAGTTAGAGGAGAAGGGTGGCTTAAAAGGAAGCACATTGAGATGGATAGAAAATTATTTGAGGGGGGAGAGAAATAAGGACAGTAGTTAAAGATATGAAGTCCAAGTGGAGAGCAGTAGAAAGCGGAGTGCCACAGGGGTCAGTATTGGCACCAATACTTTTCCTCATTTATATTAACGACATGCCAGAAGGAGTGAACAGCTACATAAATTTGTTTGGATGATACGAAACTGTGCAGAGTTATAAAGCAAAAGGAGGATTGTGAAATACTGCAAGAAGACCTAAATAAGATCTGGGAATGGAGTAAGAAGTGGGAAATGGAATTCAATGTGAACAAAAGCCATGTCGTGGAAATGGGAAAGAGTGAAAGACGACCTGTGGGAATCTATAAGATGGGAGATGGTGTAGAACTGGAGAAAGTAAAATAGGAAAAGGACTTAGGAGTGACGATGGAAGAAAACAATCAACCAGTAAGCCATATTGATAGAATTTTAAGAGAAACATATAATATGCTGAGGAATATTGGAGTAGCATTTCACTACATAGACAAAGAAATGATGAAGAAATTGATAAATACTATAATAAGACCTAGATTGGAATATGCAGGAGTAGTGTGGACCCCTCATAAAAAGAAACACATAAGAAAATTGGAGGCTACAAAAATGGCTACAAGAATGGTCCCAGAACTTGAAGGGATGACATATGAGGAGAGACTAAAGGCTATGGATCTACCAACCTTGGAACAAAGAAGGGAGAGAGGAGACCTGATACAAGTCTTTAAATTGATCAACGGAATGGACCATGTGGATAATGAGAAACTGATCTTGAGAGAAGAATATGACATCCAAGCACAAGATCGCATAGTAAAAAGCTGAGAAAGGAAGATGTCTGAGAGATATTAAAAATATAGTTTCCAGAGATGTATTGAGACGTGGAACAGTTTAGATGAAGAAGTAGTGTCTGCAACGAGTGTGCACACTTTTAAAGTAAGATTGGATAAGTGTAGATATGGAGACGGGGCCACACGAGCATAAAGCCCAGGCCCTGTAAAACTACAACTAGGTAAATACAACTAGGTAAATACACAAACACACACACACACACACGAGAAGAAAGAGTTTTTCTGGAGAATCTTGGATATGAGACTGAGGAAGTGGTTCATAACCCAGAAAAGTACAGTAAGAAAGGACTAAAGAAACTTACGTATGAGCGGAATGTAATGTATTCCAACATAAATGGAGTGATATCGGGGATTTTAGAACTCAACGATTATTTGAGGGATAAGAACCCAGATATTGTGGGTCTTACTGAAACAAAACTGAGAGAGGAGAAGACCTGATGATGGTTGGAGAAGGAAATATAATGTTTGGAAAAGAAATAGAGTAGGTAAGATGGGAGGAGGAGTGATGTTGCTGGTTAAAAAGATATAAAGGTGGATCAAGTGAAAGAAGGTATGGGAAAGGCAGAAGTGCTAAAGATCAGAGCAGAAACTAATGAAGGAAAAAGAGGCACTACATAGTGGTGTACGTACCACCTAAGACAAATGCATGGTCAGTACAGGAATATGAAGAAATGATAAGAGATACAGGAACATGTCTGGAAGAAATGTTGGGTGGCTGTGAACGAACTATAATGATGGGAGATTTTAATTGTAAAGAGGTGTGTTGGGAGGACTGGTCAATGGAGGGATCAGAGACAACATGGGAAATACACTATTGACACTGGCAATGGAAAATGTGTTAACTCAGTGGGTCAAAGAAGATACTAGGTTTGGAGGAGAGGAGCATCGTCAAGACTGGACTTGGTCTTTAGTACAGAGCCAATGGTCATTGAGGAGATGAGGGTGGAGTGCCCTTTAGCAAAGAGTGATCATGCAGTTTTGGAGTTCAAGGTGATAGATGAAGAGAAATCTAGAAGAAATGAAGAATATAAAGTGGGAAGATGGAATTATGCCAAGACAGATTTTGGAAACCTAAGGAAATTCTTTCAAGAGACAAATTGGATGAAATTCAAGAGTGCTAAGGAGCAAATGAAAAGTGGAAGGAATTTATAAAAATATACAAAGAAGGTGAGAAAAATTTGTACCAATAAGACAACATAGAGAAGTTGGAAAGCAGGACTGGTTTAACGATAGATGTGAAAAGGCTAGAACAAGAAAAGAGGATGCATGGAAGAGGTGGAGAAGGAAAAGACGGATTAAGCAGTGGGAAAGTTACAAAAGAGCAAGAAATGAATATGTGTTGATTAGAAGAGAAGAAAGAAAGAAACAAGAAAAGCATATAATTGATAAATGTAAAGACCAACCAAGGCTTTTTTACAGACATGTGAACAACAACATCAAAAATAGAGAAAGTATTAAAAGTTTAGAAGTAAATGGAGTTTGCAGTGAGGATCCCAGGGAAATGGCAGAGGCTATGAATGGATGCTTTCGGAAGGTATTCACAAAGGAGACTGCTTTTGACAAACCACTGGTAATGGAACAGAAAGGGATTATGAAGGAGTTTCAAGTAACTGTGGAGGAGATCAAGAATATGATGGGGAGTCTAGAAGTGAGAAAAGCTGTGGGACCTGATGGGGTATCAGGATGGATTTTAAGAGAATGCAGGAGCAACTGGCAGAAAAAGTTTGTGAAGTAATTGATGCCTCATTAAGGGAAGGTGTAGTGCCCCAAGACTGGAAAAGAGCTAACATTGTCCCAATTTATAAATCAGGTAACAAGAGAGACCCATTGAACTATAGACCAGTGTCACTTACAAGTGTGGTAGCTAAGATGTGTGAGAGGGTGGTGAAGAATAGATGGACAGACTTCTTGGAGAAAAATGACATACTTTGTGAGTGTCAATTTGGTTTTAGAAAAGGGCGTTCATGCACGACAAACCTGATATGTTACTATTCGAGGGTGATAGATGTAATACAGGAAAGAGATGGTTGGGCTGATGGAATATATCTGGATTTAAAAAAGGCCTTTGATAAGGTACCACACCGGAGACTGATCTGGAAACTTGAAATGGTAGGAGGAGTGCATGACAGTTTACTAAAATGGATAGTAGACTTTTTGGTAGGAAGAGAAATGAGAACAATAATTAAGGACAGACCATCAAAATGGGGCTTGGTGGAGAGTGGAGTTCCACAGGGATCAGTGTTGGCACCAGTAATGTTTACGGTCTACATAAATGACATGGTGGATGGGGTGTCCAGTTATGTGAGCCTATTTGCAGACGATGCAAAATTGTTAAGAAAAGTGAGATGTGACAAAGATTGCGAACTACTCCAGGAAGACTTGGACAGAATATGGAAATGGAGCTGTACATGGCAAATGGAGTTCAACACGACAAAATGCAAGAAATTAGAGTTTGGCAAGAGTGAAAGAAGAATCAGGAGTATGTACAAGATAGGAAATGAAGACATAAAACCAGTCATGAAGAAAAGACCTTGGGGTGACAATTACCAATGACCTATCGCCAGAGAGACATATAAACAAAATAATTGGAGAAGTATTGAACTTATTGAGGAACATAAGAGTGGCGTTCGTATATTTAGATGAAGAAATGATGAAGAAAATAATTACTGCAATAAGACCAAGGCTTGAATATGCAACAATACAGTGGGCTCCGAACTTAAAGAAACACATAAGGAAACTAGAGAAAGTACAGAGGGCTGCAACAAAAATGGTGCCTGACTTAAGAGATTTGACTTATGAAGACAGACTGAACAGAATGCAACTTCCGACCCTGGAAAACAGAAGAGAAAGGGGAGACCTGATAGCAATATACAGAGTGATGATTGGCATGGAAAAAATGGTTAGGGAAGATCTGTGTATGTGGAATGAAAGAGTGTCGAGAGGGCATGGGAAAAACTAAAATGGCCACTTATAGGAGAGATGTGAAAAAATATAGCTTCCCTCATAGAAGGGTGGAAACATGGAATAGTTTAGACGTGGAAGTGGTCAATGCAAGGAATATTCATGATTTTAAGAAAAAGCTGGACATTAGTAGATATGGAGATGGGACAGTACGAGCATAGCTCCTTTCCCGTATGTTACAATTAGGTAAATACAATTAGGTAAATACACACACACACTATAATACTACTATAATAAGGAGAAGGGTGGCTTAAAAGGAAGCACATTGAGATGGATAGAAAATTATTTGAGGGGGAGAGAAATAAGGACGGTAGTTAAAGATATGAAGTCCAAGTGAAGAGCAGTAGAAAGCGGAGTGCCACAGGGGTCAGTATTGGCACCAATACATTTCCTCATTTATATTAACGACATGCCAGAAGGAGTGAACAGCTACATAAATTTGTTTGCGGATGATACGAAACTGTGCAGAGTTATAAAGCAAAAGGAGGATTGTGAAATACTGCAAGAAGACCTAAATAAGATCTGGGAATGGAGTAAGAAGTGGGAAATGGAATTCAATGTGAACAAAAGCCATGTCATGGAAATGGGAAAGAGTGTAAGACGACCTATGGGAATCTATAAGATGGGAGATGGTGTAGAACTGGAGAAAGTCAAAAAGGAAAAGGACTTAGGAGTGATGATGGAAGAAAACAATCAACCAGTAAGCCATATTGATAGAATTTTTAGAGAAACATATAATTTGCTGAGGAATATTGGAGTAGCATTTCACTACATGGACAAAGAAATGATGAAGAAATTGATAAATACTATAATAAGACCTAGATTGGAATATGCAGGAATAGTGTGGACCCCTCATAAAAAGAAACACATAAGAAAATTGGAGAGGCTACAAAAAATGGCTACAAGAATGGTCCCAGAACTTGAAGGGATGGCATATGAGGAGAGACTAAAGGCTATGGATCTACCAACCTTGGAACAAAGAAGGGAGAGAGGAGACCTGATATAAGTCTATAAATTGATCAACGGAATGGACCAAGTGGATAATGAGAAACTGATCTCGAGAGAAGAATATGACATCCGAAGCACAAGATCGCATAGTAAAAAGCTGAGAAAGGGAAGATGTCTGAGAGATATTAAAAAATATAGTTTCCCGCAGAGACGTATTGAGACGTGGAACAGTTTAGATGAAGAAGTAGTGTCTGCAAAGAGTGTGCACACTTTTAAAGTAAGATTGGATAAGTGTAGATATGGAGATGGTGCCACACGAGCATAAAGCCCAGGCCCTGTAAAACTACAACTAGGTAAATACAACTAGGTAAATACACACACACACACACAAAAAAAAAAAAAAAAAAAAAAAGGGAGGGGGGGCAGGATTTATTTATTTACTTTTTGTGATTTAAAATTTTGTTATTATATTTCTCTCCAAAACCTTCAGACCCTATATTACCAGATGTTGTAGGTTTTTTTTTTTTTTTTTTGATAATTAAATACCCTTCCTACCCGGAAGCTATTTTAAATGTCGTGTGGTTACATCATAGCCTGAGTCACGCCCTACACAGTAGGTGACATCAGAAATTACATCCTTACAGGTATAAATTGACAAGGATTAGAATCACAAACATCAAGAAGAAAAGACAACAAGAATCGAACAAACAAACGTATCATTGGGAAACAAGTGGACCTTGAATTCTCGCCTCCTTCCATTATGTGTGTTACCTCCCCCTCCAAGACACTTGCATCACCCCATGTCTCACTGCCATCCTTATCCATCCTCTCTTTACATCATAAGACTGCTATTATCTTTTCAGACATTGCTTTTTCTCACTACCTTCATCATCACAGCTATATATTACATAATTCTCACAATAACACTATTAAAAAAGATATGTTGAGACAGAGGTATAAAGCTGGAACAGAGGGGTAATAAATACTTCACTGTATCATTATCTCACTTCAACACACTAACAACAACTTCCCAACCCACATGTTCAAGTGAATAATATTATCTAGAAAAGCAGGGATTTGATGCGTTATCATCTTATCACGCTCCAGGAAGTCACTATTGTATACACAATCGTGTGTGAAAATTTCATGTCAATCAAATGAATACAAATAACAAAACAAGGACAAAGCTATGAAAAACCTTTACTTACTTACTTACTTGTTACTTGGGGCGTTTGTTCAAGGCTCCGCTCCAATGTGAGGCAGCGCTCAGCAGAGCCTCCCTCAAAAGCAACTAGCATCTATAATTGTTTTTGATTTCCATGCCGTTAAAATCATAAACTTCCTTGAACAAATATGTCTTCAATTTCTTTTTGAAGATATCGATCCTGGCACAACCTTTAATATCACTTGGTAGTTTATTGTAAATCCTTGGTGCGCATCTTGCAAATACTCGTCATCCCATATCAAGGTTATTTCTTGGCTCATGTAGTCTGTATGGGTCTGCATCGTGTTCCTTGGTATGTGCACAAATGTATGAGTGTCAAGGGTCATTTCTATAATTTTCGCAGTATCATATTCACTCAGCCATGTTTCAGTCAAAGCAAGAATATCCAGATTCTCATAATTAATTAAAGTTCTGATTTCTATTGTCTTGTTTCCAACTGACTGGACATTTAATAAACCACATTTCAACACAGTATTAGTAGCCATGATCTGTAATATTTCTGATCCTGTCAATCTCACTTTCCAACACAACACAACAACTATTATTCGCCGAGTGGTCAGTATTCTGTTTCTTAAACCTCACACAGTTTATGCATTTCTTCTCTGTAGATGTGCAATCCTTTAGGAGCGAATATCTGGAAAAATGGTTTTTAACACCAAAACTTTTCACAAAATCGGTATAAACTCTGGTCCACTTTTGTTTGGTATCATTTCAAACTACATCAAATCCTACAAATGGCGGTTCTTCTGGCAGTTCAGTGTCCAAAGCTTCAAGGTCTATTGGTCCTTCATTTTCCGTGACGTTCTCGATGACCTCGGCGACTCGCTGTTGCATCTTGAACAAACTGGTAGAATATCCTTGCCTGTTCACGCAGCTGAGGACCATTAATACTTGCTTCCTCTCTTGCTCGTTGTTGAATCCACTTCACCAGATAATATTCCATTTCTGCTACTAGACGGTTACTTTCATTATAAATACACGTGATTCGGCGCTCTCCGAGTGTGTTTCCTGTGAATAATTTTTTTGCCAATGTCACTGATTTCTTCACTTCATCTTTCTTGCTTTTTAATGTGGAAATAGTACTCTGAGGAATACCTGTAAGTTTTTGTATTTCACTAACTCTGTGGCCTTTCTCCAGGAGCTGCAACACTTTATCCTTGTCCTCCACAGTGTACATATTTGTTAATTTTTTTTCCCTTTCGGTAGTCATGTTTTTCACTTCCGGGTTTTGTCACACTTTGTTGTCCTTTACTCCCATTCTCGCCCTTATCCACCTCCTGGGCCTTTCCAATGGCCGTGGGAAACATGATGAATGGGATCCAGGTAGCCTTCACCCCAAGTAGACGACCTTGACCGTGCACGCCCGGGGTTTGAATGGCTGGTGGGGGGGGGCCACGGGTGACTGGTACACACTACACTCCATAAGTTGCCGCTAGGTGGGAGAGCAATCAAAACAATCGCATCGCCATGCGCCATGTTTGTTTTGATACAATAAAATAAAAAATAGTGATCGAGATTTGTGTAATTTGATAGAGATATGTGAATCGGGGGTTTTTGATGGAGCAATCGAGATGCAAAATATCGAGATGAGATTGATCGAGATTCGAGATTCTACTGTATAAGACAGTAGTAACACCACCTCGAGAGGTGGTGTTTCCAGCAACCTCAGAGCAACCTCGTTACCGTCCCTCCAAGCGTTCATGGATGCCATTTCGCGGCAGGAGGTTGCTCTGACGTCGTTAAGAAATCTTGGATCCAGCTCCCGCTTTTCTCGTGCCTCATGTGCAGTCTGCCAGCACTGAGTACAGACAGAATCTCTTCAATCTTCCTATAATTCACCAAGATGGCTCTAAAACGTCCTTCATCTTCTTCTGCATGTGGGGTTATTTTTGATAAGTGGATTTTTTATAAAGTGGTAAAGCTCAGAGGAAGATGGTGACTGACTGTGGTGTGAGTGGTGAAGGCAGTGACCATGTTAGTGTTTTGTTTATGTATTCTTTGTTTTGTTGTTTTCTCATTAATTTTTGCTTTCTCTTATAATTTCTTGCTTTTCCCTTTATTTTAATACACTTCTAGTAGTATTTAGAATGGTAAATAATAAACATGTTAATTTAGCCAAATAAATAAGAGTATTTTGTAGGAATTTTTTTTGGACCACATCCCACATCCCCCCTATTATCTATTGTTTCTTATGAGAATTAAAAAGTATATGAGACTTACCTCCGGTTAGTTGAAGTATGCTTAGAATTTTATGAGTCAAATCACCTCTGCCGTAGTGGAGATATCACATGAGATATCGCTGCCGCTCACCAGCTGTCAGACTTTGTAATAACGAACACCCACATGACTAACTAAAACTGATCATAAGTACATCAATTAAAAAAGGGTGGTAAGTGGAGGGCATGTGAAATCTCCACTATGGCAGAGATGATTTGACTCATAAAATTCTAAGCCTACTTCAACTAACTAACTGGAGGTAAGTCTCGTATACTTTTTAATTTTACCTCATCAAATCACCCTCTGCCATGTGGAGCATTTCACATGAGACTTTAAAGCCATGTGGGTGTCGTGCCTATATCAATTGACCCCACATAAGAACTGTAAGAAGGGATCATAAAACTATGATTTCACAACTCTAATCTTCATTGAACATATAGGTGGATAGATCACATGATACATAATTGCCATAACAGCATAACCTTTCCCTAACGTTGCATATAATGCATAATAACCGAACCCAAAATTTAATTCACATATGCATAACCCTGCATAATGGCAGTGAGTTCCTGTCCATATCCACAGTGTCCTAACCATTTGACATCCCAAAGTAAGTAAAGAACAGTACCAAAAATGTGTTACAGGAGCTAGACGAGCACGGCCTCCTGAAATGGGTCCACTTCTGGCACAATGTGCTTGTCATAAAATTTTGCAAATGTATTTTCCTGTATCCACCCTGCTTTAGACATAATAGAAGCAATAGTTACTGATATAACCTTGGCCTTTGATACTACCGCTGACCTAACATTACCCGCTGTAAACTTGGTTGTGTCTACTCCCGACCTTTGAAACATTGCCTTAACCCACCAGGCAATGGTGTCGTTAGTGACAGACTTGTGTGGCCTAACGCAGCTGAGGAAAGCCCCTGTCTGAGCTCTGTTCTTGCTAGTTAATGCTGTAATGTAACACATACACATAAACTAGTGTCCCTGGAATAGGCTTGAAACTTAACTGAACGGACATCAAACGTGGGCCTGCACTGCTTAACGTTACCCCTTAACTAAACTGAAATAGAATCTTGTTCTATGCGAATGCCATTTTTAACCAAAAGATGTAAAGTTTGAACGCTTGCAGCTTGGGTCAGTGCCATTAACATAACAAGTTTAAATGTCAAATTCCTAAGGGTTAGTGTGTGCAATGGGTACATAGATTTCAATTCCCTCAGAACTGGTTGAACGCCCCATGTTTCCGTGTATCTAGGTAAGGGTGGTCGCAAATTAAACACTCCTTTCATGAACCTGAGGACCAAGTGTTGATTACCCACTCTGCAGCTATTCACCACAATGCCTAATGACAAGAGAGCACTTCTTGCCGTGTTGATGGTTTCATAACCCACATTCCTGTTAAAAGTTTCAGACAAAAATTTATAATGTTTGAGACAGTGGGATTAAAGGGACTAACGTTCCATTTATCACAAAATTGTGTCCATCTCTTATGGTGCGGTCGGTATTGTTTCTCAGTACCTGGTTTCCAAGAGGCCAAGATGATGTCTGTACCAGCCTCAGAAATTCCTTGTTCTCGCAAGTGCTCCCTGAAAGTAAGCAAGCCATCAGTTGTGTGTGGCGCATGATCAGGTGCTCCTCCCCTGATAATGGGTGTATGAGCATCGCTTTCCTCTGCGTAATGTGGTGAGAGTGAGAGTGGAGTGAATGAGATGGTTGTGGTGAGTGAAAGGAGAGAGAAGGGGGTAGAGGAGAGGAGGAGGAGGGTTGTGCCTAGCACACCTCAGGTGTGTGTGGTGGGTGACTCTCAGGTTAGGAACTTAGATAGCACTTTCTGTGGGAAAGACAGGGATAGGAGGACGAACGTGTGTATGCCTGGTGCAGGTGTGAAGGCAGTGAGTGAGGAGGTGCAGAAGAGAGTTGGGGGTATGGAGAGGGAGGGTGTAGTAGTTTTGCATGTAGGTGGGAATGATGTCAGAGCAGGTGGGTCGGAGGAGTTAGTGGCAAGATTTCGGGAAATGTTAGACAAGATAAGGGAGAGTGGTAGGAGGTGTGTAGTGTCAGGAATCTTGTCTAGGGCCATTGGTGTAAATGATCAGGTAAAAGGGATGTGTAAGGATGTGGGTGTCAGCTTTGTGGATGTATGGGATAGGTTCTATGGGCGAAGGGATTTGTATGCTAGGGATGGTGTGCATCTGAGTAGGAAGGGTGTGGATGTGCTGAGTGGATGTCTGGAGGGGGGAGTTGGGATGGAGTGTAGGGAGTGAGGTAGCAAATGCATCCCAGAAGAAAGATGTTAGACATAAATTAGATAGGATAAACAGAGATAGTGAAAAGATTAGGAAAGATTCCCAGGTGCAAATACGAGAGAATAAGATTAGGATTCCAAATAAGGAGACAGCATCTAGGAAGGTAGCAGGACTTAAATGTTTTTATGTATATGCCAGGAGTCTTAGGAACAAGAAGGACGAGTTATCTAGTTATATAGTTGAGGAGGACTTAGATGTTGTATGTGTCACAGAGGCATGGGTAAATGAGGAAAAGTTTAGGAAAATAGGAAAGAATATGAAGTAGATGGATACATTATGTATTTACACCAGAGAATTGGTAGGATAGGTGGAGGAGTAGTTATTTATGTAAAAATCCTTCATTTCCAGTCAGGTTAATGGTATTAAGGTAGATAACAGAGTAGAGTCCTTATGGCTGGATGTTAGAGTAAACAAAAGTAAGGTTATTAGAGTAGGAGCTTTTATAGGCCACCTAACCAGTCAGCAGATGTAGACAACCTTATGGTAGATGAGATAAATAGGGGTGTACTAGTCAGACAATTATCTTAGGGATTTTAATCTTAAGTCAGTAAACTGGGAGAGGATGGTAGGAGATGCTAGTGAAAATAAGTTTATGGAAAGTTTTCAGGATAACTATTTAGTGCAGATGGTAGATAAACCTACTAGGGGGAGGAAGGTTTTAGACATAGTACTAACAAATATTGAGCATTGTTTAAAGGAAGTTGAGGTAGGAGAGACTTTAGCAAACAGTGACCATCATATAATTAGATTTATCATTAATTCCAGTAGGGATAATATAGTGAATAAGACTAGAGTCCCAAACTATCAGAAAGGCAATTATGGTAGGTTACATCAGTTATTAGGAGAGGTAAACTGGGAAGATAGTTTTGGAAATAAAACTGCACAGGAGATGTGGGATATTTTAAGGTTGTAGTAAAGGGTATAGTGATGCAGTGTATCCCTTACAAAGATATAAGGCAGAGAAACAGGAAGCCATTATGGTGGACTCATGAGATAGGTAGACAGATCAGAGAGAAGAATAGGCATATAGAGAGTTGCAGAAAAGTGGGGAAGATGTAGATTTGATTAGGTACAGACAGGTCAGGGATGATTTGAGTAAGGTTATAAAAAAAGTAAAAGGCAGGCAGAGATAAAACTAGCTAGAGCTGGGAGTAAAGATCCCAAAAAATTATATAGTTATTACAAGGTCAGTGATAAAAGAAATAAGGATAGGATTGGACCACTCAGAAAAGATGGTGTAGTAGTGGATCAAAATGAAGACATAGTAGAATTATTGAATGAACAATTTTCTTCAGTATTTACTAGGGAAAGAATAGGAAATCCTGTTACAAACAGTGCAACGAGTAGTTTAAGAGCTTTAGAAAATATTGATATAAAACCGGGAATTATTAGGAAATTTATTCTTGAACTAGACGATAGGAAAGCTAGTGGTCCTGATGAGCTACATGCCAGAGTACTTAGGGAGGGTGTAGACAGTATTTCTGAAGCACTTAAGTTAATCTTTGAAAGATCACTTAGGTTTGCTGAGATACCTCAGGACTGGAAGTTAGCTAATGTTACCAATATTTAAAAAAGGTAGGAAGGATGATGCGAATAATTATAGACCAATCAGTTTAACTAGTATAGTATGTAAGATACTAGAGAAAATCATTAAGGGTAGTATTTGGGAGCATTTAAATGAGAATAGATTAATTAGAGATACCCAACATGGCTTTAGATCAGGAGGTCCTGTCTTACAAATTTGCTCGATATCTTAGAATATATTACCAAGGAGTTAGATGATGGAAATAGCATAGATGTTATATATCTAGATTTTAGCAAGGCGTTTGATAAGGTACCGCATAGGAGGCTAGTGTACAAATTGAGACTACATGGGATAGGGGTAGGTTAGTTGATTGGATTAGTGAATGGCTTTCTGATAGGAAACAGAGAGTAGTATTAAATGGGGCAATGTCTGAGTGGAAGGAAGTGGTTAGTGGGGTACCCCAAGGATCAGTGCTAGGACCTCTTCTTTTCTTGGTGTACATTAACGATTTAGATAAAGGAATTAGTAGCAAAGTATCAAAGTTTGCAGATGATACTAAGATAGCATGTGCAGTACAAGGTGAAAAGGACAATTACAGAATATGAGACCTGGACAGGCTGATAGCATGGGCAGACAGGTGGCAGATGGAGTTTAATTCTAAAATGTGTCAGGTTATGCATTTAGGTAAAGACAACACAAACTTTAGCTATGAGATGGAGGGATGTTGGCTAGAGGCAGTAGAGGAGGGAAAGGATTTAGAAGTAGTGATAGAGAGGACTATGAAATTTTCAAAGCAATGTTTAGAAGCAAGAAATAGGGCAAATAGAATTCTGGGTTTTATAAATAGAAATGTTAGTTATAAAAGTAAGGAAGTGATGCATAGCTTATATAATTCCTATGTTAGGCCCCTTTTAGAGTATTGCATACAGGCCTGGTCACCCCATTATAGGCAGGATATCAACATGTTAGAAGCAGTTCACAGAAGAGCAACTAGGATGATGCCAGCATTAAAGCGCCTGGAGTATAGAGATAGATTAAAGGAATTAAACATGTTTTCATTTGAGAGGAGATGTATAAGAGGGGATATGATAGTTATTTAAAATGTTCTCAGATACAAACTACATAGATGTGAAATCTTTCTTTACCTTAGAGGAGGGAAGTAGGACTAGAAATTATGGCAGGAAGATTAGAAAGCATGGCTGCAGGTTAGATATAAGAAAATATTTCTTTAGTCATAGGGTGGTAGACTTCTGGAATGCATTGCCAGCAATGGTTGTAAATAGCACTAGTTTGACATGTTTAAAAACAGATTAGATAAGCACTTAAATTTTTTAGATTTATAATCATGTATAGCGCTGCATGATAGTTTTTATAAGAAATTTACTATAGTTAAACAAGACATGATCCCCATGTATGGGGATCACAGATTGTAGAGGAATTCGCTGCAGGACTTAGCCCTGTTAATGGGCCAAATATTTAGGATTAGTATATAATGTATTGTGTACTTGTAAGTGTATCTTTAAGTACTGATGACGAGGTCGCTGTGCGACTGATACAGGATAACCTAGATGGGCCCTGGTGGTCCTTTGTTATCCTATTACTTATGTTATGTTATGAGGGTAATCGATGAGCATCCTGAGCAATGTGCCCATCCATGGTTGTGATAGCCACAGGGGAACAACTATCCACACTCTTGCTCCTTTTGCTTTCAACTTCTGCAGGCATCTAGCAATTAATGAAAATGGTGGAAATACGTAAGAGAGCTTGAATCTTGCTCAATTTAAGGAGAACGCATCCAAATCTGTTGCCCCTGGGTCTAGTTTCCAGGAGCAATAAGAAGGTACTTGCTTATTAAGCCTAGAAGCAAAAAAGTCAATAACTGGTGTACCAAACACTTTACACAACTGTTGGAAAATATGTTCATCAAGTTTCCATTCATGCCTGTCATTAACCAAGCGTGACGCCATGTCTGCCAGAGTGTTAACCTTACCTGGTATATGTGAACACGTGATCCAAGCATTTGAATTTAGGCACCATTTCCAGATTTCGGTAGCAATCTCATTGCAAATGATAGACTTTGTACCACCCATTTCATTCACATACGTCATTGCAGTGGTGTTATCACAGTAAACTTTAATGTGTTTTCTGGAAGTACTGGTGTAAACCCTTGCAACACCAATAAAATTGCTTTAAGCTCCAAAGCATTAATGTGCAATAACTTTTCTGCTACAGACCAACTACCAGAAATAGACTGACAATTCACATGCCCCCCCCCCAACCTGTGGTGGAAGCATCAGTGTAGATGTCAATGTCAGTGCCAGGACGAAAAATTTTCCTATCTTGTGTCGAGATGTTGTCAATCCACCATTGAAGGTCTGTTTTCATTCCTTCTGTAATTTTCATATAACTATTAAGTTACCTAGTTCACACTGCAAAGCTGCAATTTTTTCTGCTTCTAATTGTCTATAATGCAGCTTACCCAGCTCCACCGCTGGAAAGGCAGCTACCAAAAGACCTGTAACCCTAGCTATTTCTCTAATCTTATCTCTACTTTTGTTCTTAAGTTTCTCACATGCTTGAATGACTTTCAAAATCCTGCATTTAGGTAAAGAAATGGTCACAGTATTAGTGTCAATGATGTTTCCCAAGTATTCAATGGACTGAGTGGGTTTCAATACTGACTTTTCTACATTGATGCAAAAACCAAGTCTCTGTAGTAATTCAATAGTATCAGTGACACAAGCAAGACATCCTGTCTTAGACTTGTTACAAATCAGAGTATCATCAATGAAACTGGTAATAGAGTATCCCTTTCCTCTCAGTGCAGCAAAGACTGGTTTCATCAATTTGGTGAAAATTCTAGGACCTTCGGAAATACCATTGGGTAGACAAGTAAACTGGTAAATGTTGTCCTCCCACTTAAAACACAAAAATTGTTGTTGTTCTTCTGCAACCTGCACAGTATAATAAGCATGTCTGAGGTCTACTGAAGCAATCACTCTTTGGTGTGGACTCAAGTTTACCTCCTCTGTCATGTACTGACGGTTCAATCTGCCATAATTCTAAGGACAAAGCCAATCTTTTAGCTTCCGTTTTTAACTCGAAACAAAGTGATGAAGAGTTTGATCTGCCGCCGTCTTGTCCCCAGGACATTAAATTACACTCCATTGCCTTTAAGTCCTCCGAAATCTTAAGATATCTTAATGAGTTAGACTCATTCGGGGGTTGTGATCCTTTGGGTTTTCTGCCTCTTTTTTACAAAAAGATTGCTTCTCCTCTCGCTCCAAAATTGGCAGTTATTTTTAGAGCTCTTTTCGTAAGGGTTCTTTTCCGGTATGCTGGCGTACTGCAAATGTTACCCCTATTCCAAAGGGATCTTCATCCTCCATTCACCCGGTGACTATAGACCCATTTCCATAACCCGGTGTTATCTAAGATTTTTGAGCGCCTGCTGGCCAAGCGTCTCAATCGTTTTTTAGATATTAATAATTTGTTGCCATCTAGTCAGTTTGGTTTTAGAAAAGGTCTCAGTACTTCTGATGCTCTCGTTTGCATAACGCACGACATGCAAGCTGCCCTTGATGCTGGTCATGAATCTAGAGTAATTTCACTTGATTTTAGTTCTGCATTTGATCGTGTTAATCATAGAGCCCTTTTATCGAAAGTTAGATCTATTGGTATTGGTGGTCACGTCCATCAAGTTCTGTCAGAGTTCCTAACGAGTCGAAGGCAGCGTGTGACTGTTGATGGCTGCCTTAGTTCTTTTAGTCCAGTTGTATCCGGTGTTCCGCAGGAAGTGTTCTGGGACCTCTTCTTTTATTATTTATACATCTGACATGTGGTGTGGGATTGAATCTAATATGGTTGCTTATGCTGATGACACCACTATATATGCGACAATTCCTTCCCCACAGGATAGGCAGAGAGTCGCTAATGTACTCACTCAAGATGTTTCAAGGATTCTGTCATGGTGTGATTGGTGGGGTATGAAACTGAACCCGAGTAAATCCCATAGTATGGTTATTAGCAGATCAAGGACACCTTTCCCAGTTCACCCTGATATTGTTGTCAACGAAGTACCTATTCCAAATTGTTCGTCTCTGAAGTTACTCGGAGTCACCCTTGATCCCAAACTTACTTTTGAGTTGCACTTGCGTTCACTTGCATCATCAGTCTCATGTAAAGTTGGTTTGTTACGCAAATGTAGGCGGATATATTCCTCTGATGATATTGTAAGAAATTGCTTTTACTCTTTCATACTGCCTCATTTTGAATATTGTCACTCTGTGTGGATCTCTGCAGCAGAGTCTCACTTAAAGCTTTTAGATAGAGCATTCAACCAGATTAAATTTCTTCTTCCTAATCTTGAGATTAATCTTCGGCATCGTCGTTTGGTTGGATCATTGTCCTATTTCTTCAAAATCATGTCTAATTCCAACCACCCGTTGCATTGTCATTTGCCTGCCCCTTCACTACCAGCACGTGCTACAAGACAATCCTTGATCATGAATGACCGTTCCTTGTCTGTGAATCGATGTAATACTTCACAATTTTCCCGGTGTTTTATCCAAGTATCTGTTAGACTCTGGAATACAATTCCCAACGAGATTGTTAATTCTAGTAACATTGAAGCATTTAAAAAACGTGTGAATACCTTTCTTCTCTCTGAACTCACTACCTCTTAGATCTCTACCAATCTTCCTATTCTGTTGTTCATTCCTGTTACTTCCTTTCACTTATCGGTGAGGTGCCGCCCACTGGGCCTTTGGGTTTATGCTGTTATGCTTTCCAGTGGGTCGCCTTCATTGACCTCATAATAATAATAATAATAATAGGTAGTCCCCTTCATTGACCAGTCTAATGGCTTGCAAAAAGTTCTCCATTTTAAAGTGCTTATATGGTATGTGTTTGTTAAGTTCTTTCAAATTGAGCACCATCCTATACCCACCATCTTTTTTCAGTCTCAAGAAAATGGGGGAAAGAATTTGCTCCTTCCTTCTGTGTATGAACAATATACACTGAGCTCCAAAAATTTCCTGATCTCAATAATTGCCTGTTCTTCTAAATCAAACTTATGTTAACTCACGTAAAAATAAGTGCCCAATGTCATCAACATTAATGTCCAGGTGACAGTGCTGCACCATGTCCAAAATTACAGGGTCATTGATAATTTTCTGCCACTCATGCAAAACGTAGTGCAGCCTGCCTGCTACAAAATTTGTACTAACCTTACTTATTGTCGGGGCCTTTGGTGACTCCGACCTTTGGTGATTTTTGTCTCTGCATCCTGGTGTGACAAGTACAACCTCTGGCCCCCAGGGAAACCCCACCTCTGCGGGGCATATGGCTGGAACCGCGCTGCATGGCTCCGAAACGTGGTTTTACCCCAGAAGCTTCTGGGCCTGCCACTGGTGGATTTCCATGGGAAAGGAGTCTTCTTGGTAGTGATCTTGTTTTTCAGTTTTTCAGTTTCCTCAATCTGCTTGGCTGATTGAGACATCATCACCAAACAAAACGGGGTCATAGGTACTTTGTCCAAACAAAAATGGGCTTATTTCTGGTTAATCTCACGCCTCATAATGAAGCGCCTCACCAGGTTGGTCCTATGGTTAGCATGACCAAGCAGCGCCAAGGCACCATTAATCTTGCCTACTTCCTGCGCAACCACTGGGTTCCCAACATCCTGTGCCACCTTATCCAGCACTAAGAGGGACTTGGTGATAATAGAACCCCGCAGAAATAATGTCGGCACTTACTTCCTTCAGTCAGGAGTCGGCTTTCCTTGTGTCAAGGCTCCCAGGATCTGTGGTTTGCACTCCACTGGTGCAAGTGCAGGACAATTGTTAGGATGCCTGGTGACCGAGTCCTCCACAATCACCTTGTAGTCCTCCTCCTGCAGACCTTTATCAAAGCAGCCACCTGCGGGTCAATATCCTCTGAGACACTGGCAAGGGGCCCGAAAGCCTTGGCAGCCTGCAGCAAAACAATGCTGCCCGGAGAAAACTCCTTAACCTCCGCGTCCTCACTACTGGAGTCCACAGAGCCTGAAAAAGCAGCAGGCAAAACATCACTTTTCAAGCATGCCAATTCGTCCAACACCACTTGCCAGGAAGGTACAGGCAAACCGTCCCGTGTAGGGGAAGCCTGGGGCCGAGCATGCTCCATGCGCCGACGTGGTTTGTTTACACTGTGGCGGCGACCATGACCCGCCTGCCGCCTCACCGGGGATTCACTGGAGCTACCACTACCAGCACGGGAATCTGCCCTTACTCCATCCCTTGGAGATCTGGTGGTACTCCTCCTACTAGTGATATAGCAGGGAACCTCAGGTGGAAGGGCTGCGTGGTGCTCCAAACCAGACATGGCTGCCGACCTGCACCAAAACAAGCTGAAAGCCTGTAAAAGCCCACAAATTGTAGCACTTTGGCAAATTGGCAGGCCCATCCCATACCAATGCCCTATGGCAGGCCCAACCTATACCATAGATACAACCTGAGTATAAGGCAATGTACCTGTGGGAGAATTGCTAAATCTGGTGAATCACACGCTGAACACGGTGAAGAAACTTCCGAACAGCACGAGAACGTTCCAGCAACTGACAGCTGGTGAGCGGCAGCGATATCTCATGTGAAATGCTCCACGTGGCAGAGGGTGATTTGACGAGGTAAAATTACATGTTTGTTTTATGCAAATTTTGATATACGCGATGCCTCTTGGAACGCATCTATCGCATAAATCGAGAGTTACCTGTACTTGTCCTGAAGTAATGAGAGATTGAAATATATACACTAACCTTTAAGACACAATCTTATAAGAAAGAACAATAAATAAAGAAGGAGAAGAAAACAATAACTACAATTCAGATACGAACATCCACAGATAACAGTAGATCTGGATTTGACACTGGACTGTGGAGCCGCGCCGCCACTGCAGTAACGTACCCAAAGCGATCGACTGGTAGTACGCGGCAGCTGACTGTTAAAGTTATAATTTTGTAAAGTTTTATACAGTATAAGATGCATTTTTTAAGGAAATACTAATCATTACTAAATACTGCAGCAGAGGTGCATCAGATTAAGGGCTCGGCTGACCTCTACCTGGAGGAAACATAATTTTTATTATTATTATTATTATTATTATTATGTACATATTTGTGGCAAGTTGTATACACCCATGTCTACTGCGAATGGGTCATTTTAAAATCTCAGGCAAGCAGCGAGACGGCCAACGGTTTAGCCAACGGACAGTAACAGTCACTCAAGTCACTCGGTTCAAGTCAGTCATGCTAGGGATATGGCTGCAGCCAAGAGTGAGGGGTTATAATTGTTACGTGCATGTTCAGGCATTTTGACATATCTGTGGAGACAATGAAACAGTGAAATGTGAATGATGTTGAAAGAGTTTTGTCTAACTGGATTTAAGTGTGAAGAGCTTGTGTCAAGGCTCACATGAAAATGTTATTATGTGCGTGTGTGATGCAGTCGCTAGTGATGTCACTGTGCAGTGAGTAATGAAGTACAGTGAGGTGAATAAGGAGTGTAATGCACACAGATTTAACATTGTGAGTGGTGTATCCAACCGTGACGCGTGTAGGGTGACACTGAGTGTTGTATGCGGAGTTAAGTCAGTGGTACAGTGGAGAAGAACTGCTAGTGGTGACTTGAGGCGTACAATGTGAAACACTACAGTGAAATATAATGAGGTCAAAATGGCAGAGTGAGAGGCTGTAACTGGGACGTAATTCGAGACTCGTGCAACTGGCGGCTGTGACTGCAGTTATGACATCTGGTGCCATATAGATAGTCAGTTTGGGAAAAGATAGTGACACTGGTGAAGAACAGTGACATGTTATTGACATTACTGTGACGTGGAAGTGTACTGTGGAGTGCTGTTAAGTGTTACACTCACCTGATTACTAATGTGACTGCAACAAACCGATGAATGATTAATAGTGACTAGAATGGTAGAAAACAATGCCTAGGCAGTGACTGATAGTGACTACTGCGATATATTTCTTCGCGTTAATTATGTAAAAATAAATAAAGCCCGTCTACGTGCTTTGTAAATAGTCTTCCTAAAAAAAAAAAAAAAGAAAAGTTGCATTTTTGTTAATGAAATTATATAGAGTACGCTAGTGCAACATCTGTGACATATATAAGAGGTGGGATAGTAAGATACCAACAGTGATATCCACGCCAAGCGCAAACCTGTCGCCACAGGAGGTAACACACGGTCACAGAGTGATGACAAGAGGCGTAAACTCACAGGTGTAAAGAAGAGATGAGCAAGTGGACAGCCAAAATCATGTAAAGTAATTTATAAGAGATACAAAATTTGCATTTTGTGTTTGAAATACAGCTGTAAGCTTAAAGTTGTATTTAAACATCCACCTGGTACAATATAAATTCTCGTGTTTGACTCGTATAACTGAGCGGTACAATGACACAGTTGTATGGATTTAGATCTAGCTTTCAGGCATTGAATTAAACACAGTTAGCTTGCTTCACAATGATTTTCATAGATTCATGTTGGCTAGGAGCTGAGATTTCGAGGTTTGAAATTTAAGGTCCATTCTCCGGCTTTGGGTACGTTACTGCAGTGCGCCGATTTTCGTGTCAAATCCAGATCTACTGTTATCTGTGGAACATCAAATCACAAAAGAAAATTTCAGACTCAAAAACAAATCATAGGTACCTGAGGAAGTCCAAGTGTGGAGAACACTTCTTCTGTGATGCACTGGAAGGGGGGTTGTCTCCTCTTTATAGTTAAATTTGTAGTAAGAAGTGAAGAGTGTAGGGATGTCATGATCTAAGACACTGAGATTCTGCCTGAAATGCAAAGATCTTTTTATATTTTTTGAAAGCAAATATTATCTGATTCATATAGTTATCTTTTCAACTTATGCACTGCTGTTTTTTTACCATTTAGTGCATTATATATACACACATTGTCAGCAAAAAAACAAGCATACAAAAATACAAACAAAATAAATATAATTAAGCAATACTTAATTAGAAAAAAAAAATAGCATAAAAGTTATGAGAAGAATACACCACATATATATTTTTACTTCCATCCTCATCCATGAGCCAGCATATTTGAGGGAAAATTACTCACTTCTACGAGTACTACAAAGAAGACAAGAAGTATGAAAATGAACTCAAACGTTTTAGTGGCAATAATGTGACTAGTGAAACCACATAAATGAAACAATGCTATGTGTTGTCTGTGCAGTTGTGAGTGATAACCTCTAAAATAAGAACAAATATCTTACTATGAATTAAAAATGCCAAAAGAGAGGGAGCTGAGCTGATGCCAGAGGTTATGTATGTAACAGACATCAATACAGAATCAGCTTTATCACTACAACAAATCCCCACCTTACTCAAAATTACTCATCTTACCCCTCAACATACCACCTTCATTACAATAACTCATTTTTTACTAATGAGCTAATGAGCTCTGAATAACAATGGCATTGCTACCATTAATTTCAGCTGATAGGATGACTTTCAAATAGGACAACACCAAAATTTTAGTCTGAATTTAATGGTTTTATGTGATATTTTTTATATAAGATGACACCCAAACTACCAAACCATCGGTTGTGAAGTTTAGTTTAGTGAGCATCAGACAACTGAGACGATAATGTACTGTACATCCTAGTACAACTGATAAAATATCTTGAATGTACAGTGGTGCTTTGGAATACAAACTTAATCCGTTCAAAATTTTGTTCTTACTCCAAAGCATCAAAATACATGTATTCTTATGGAAATAATTATAATCTGTTCCAAACCACCTCTCAAGACCCAAAACATTATATTTTCCACCTAATTTCTTAGTTTTTGAATACTATTACTATATATACTACTACTATTATGCTATAACTATAAAAGATAGGAAAATAAAAGCAGGAAAGTAAGCAAAATGTAATATAATGAAAATTTAACTTCTCGTGGTCAGAAACAAGCGTCACCACATCTTCATGTGACTCCAAGCCAGCACCGCATACTCTTATATAAGCCAATAAGTTTTTCTTTGATATACTGTATTCATTATGAAAAATAAATAAGGGAAGTAAGCAAATTGTAATATGAAAATTCAACTTCTTCGTGGTCAGAAACAAGCGTCAATGTTTCCTGGTCAAGACGGCACCTGACCAAGACGACCTCCGACCACGACGGCCCCATACTTACCATGACGACCCCACACCAGATTTTAGGTTATTGTCCTCTTATTTCTTTCATTATGTTAACACATTAACTGTGGATGGCAATTCAGGGTTCCTGAGATAGTGTTTTGTAGTATGGAGCGTTAAAAACCATAACGTATTGGTACACCGGTGTACTGTACCTTGCGCATATAGTGCATATATGTATCCAGGGTGTAACACGACTTTCTGTAAATATTGAAAGAGGTAAGAGAACATGCGTTTCTAAGCAGAAAATGTTATATACACATGTGCATTTTAAGGTTTTGTTTACCCGTAAGATGATTTTAAAATTTCTGAGAGGCGCGCGATAGTCCATTGTGTTTTTATGAGGTGATGATGACTATTGCTGGCTTGCTGCAGCAGCCGGAGGTGCCACTTGGCTAAATACCGAATGTTTTAATATTATGTTTTGCAATCTTATATTTAAGACAGATTGTATCAACAAGTATGCAATTTACTGAAACATTACAAGATAACATTATTGCGGTGATTACAAGTAAGCACTCACGGTACCGTACTATGTGGTACAGTACCTATCATTGGATGAGGAAGGATGGGGAGGGATGTGGTAGTAGGGAGCGACTGATTTATTAATACAATCTGTCTTAGTATAAGATGCTCTATTAACAAGTATAATTTAAAACCATCTTACGGGTAAAAAAGAAACTGAGGCTGCCGTGGTCTGTAGTGTGGAGCGGTCGTGGTAAACATGGGGCCGTTGGGGGGGAGGGGCGTTGTGGTCAGGGGCTGTCTTGACCATGACCCAGCGTCAACACATCCTCCTCAGCTGACTCCAAGCACTCTTATCTAAACCAATAACAATTCCAATATTGTCATGCATCATAATATGTTTCTGAACTGCTTACTTATCCACGGAAATACATGTATATCTTATATCTCACCAAGAAATACATGAAAAATTATAAAATACAGCATATTGACATAAGTGCTCTCACCATCCTCACACTTGGTGCCCTCACACCTACACAAACATATCCTTGTAAAAGCTGATACATGATTGGCTAAGTGTCCACCATCTTGAAAACAATGGGCCAATGACAGGACTTGATATAAGACAGATAGCCTCAAGCATAAACAAACTGTGTGGCATAAAGGAGCGCGGCTTCTGAAAAACGCCATGATCATGCTTGAAAGGGTCTAATGTAAGAGCCACAATTGTGACTAACGAGCTATAAGGGTTAACCCGTTCACTACGGTGACGCCTATGTGGGCGTCATGAAGCCCCAGTAGCAAATACGGTGACGCCTACGTAGACGTCATATTTCTTTTCTGAGTTTTCTTCAGTTCAGTTGTCCCGTATAGTGTTCTGGATACCAACTACACACGCCGTATGCTGTCCTTGAAATCCTAGTGCTCCTCCCATCATCCTTGTCTCCACCAATCACAAAAGATAAGCTACATGCGTCCCACCTTGTGTCTAAAATTACCCAATGGCATAGACTGTACCCATCTCTCTCTCTCTCTCTCTCGAAAGATAAGCTATATATGTGTCCCGCTTGTGTCTAAAATATTAGCAAATGTCTCTCTCTCTCTCTCTCCCTTCGTCTCCCTCTTTCTTCCCTCCCTCCCTCTCTTCCTCTCGAAAGATAAGCTACGTGTGTCCCGCTTGTGTCTAATATTAGCAAATGTCACTCTCTCTCTCTCTCTCCGAAGAGAGAAGCGTCCACTTTCCTCTTCGAAGGTGACATAGTGACTAAAAAAATAGCAGCATAATACACAAAGACGACAAGTATGGCAAGCTTGCACAAGTTTCCTCAGGCCAAGCACTACCACCCGTATATCATACAGGCGGGCTTTTTTAACATCCGGCGCGAAGGGGTTAAGGGTTTTAATTCATAAGCTGGATACTCTCTCTTCCCCTTGGATCTTCTAGAATCTTCCATATGTCTGTCTGTATGTCTCGTGACCATGTGTGCTGCTACGCTAGGCAATGATCTTAATAACTAAAAACACTTAATATTATTATCCCAGGCACTACAAAACAACCAAACAACTGCAAACAACACTCCTGAGGCACTGAGGTAGCGTGGTGCCCCAACATGCAGTCAGCTGATTGCGCAGTGCTGTGTGCAATCTGTTGACTGCGTTTGTTATTGTTCGCACTCCAAAGCAAAGTTCATCCTCCAATGCAAAAAAAAAAAAAAAAAAAAAAAAAAAAAAAAAATCACAATTTTTTTGTTCGTACTCCTAGGTACCACTGTATTCAGTAATAAGATACCATAATCTTCAAGTGCAAAACTTAACCTAAAATGAAATTCCCACTAAGTATTTTTGTATATTATCATGAAAAAGGGTGGATGGATGAAGATGGTTAAAATCATGTGTAGTACAATCAGATTTTCCTTAATATAAATAAAACCCATGCCTTCAGCCACATGTGTGTGTTGGGTTGTCAGCTGTAATCTTCTACATATCATGCTTCTTTTGATTAGATACACCGACATTCTTTAAGTGTTTCTCAATATATGAGCTTCGTTCCTCTATAACACTACAAGCTGGAAAGATTCAGATTCTCTCTAATTTGCTTTCCTTTGTTGCTTTGCTTGGGGTTCCATGCCTTGAAGACTCTTCCATCAGCTTTGGAAAAACTTTACCTATTCATGTGCAAGCCAGTATATTCCTATTTTACTGCATCTAACCTTCTCAAAGTTGCAATATAAGGTTGTTGTTTATTTATATTGGTATCCTGCACAAACTTAGATTTTGTATCTGGTGTGTAGGACGACCCATATATTTTGTGTCTATTTTAAGATGACTCAAGTGTTGTTTTATATGCCAAAATATATGGTATGTCACTATGATTTGAATTCTATAAAGAGGAAGATGTCAAGATATTTTACCGATTTCAGATGATCTGATTGATACAAACTATGAAATTTGAATAATACTATTGGCACTTTTTCTTTTGGGACTGGCACTTCGCTAGGCCTTTCCTAAAAAATTGTCTCCCTTGGTTGACACTCCACTTACATAAGAAAAAGCAAAACAACATCGCATTTCCCTTTGTATGGTTGAGAAGGACAAAGTTAAGCATGAATAAATGTTTGTAATTAACACCCTGAAAGGAATGTTTACTGATCAAGCATAAACACTTTGTCTCATTCCCATTTTCATCTTGCTTCTACTTTGTAATTCACCTCGGTCGCCTGCTGGTCACCCAGCCAGTCTTCCCCATTACGGAGCGAGCTGAGAGCTCATAGACCGATCTTCGTGTAGGATTGAGACTACAACACACTCCACACACCGGGAAAGCGAGGCCACAACCCCTCAAGTTACATCCCGTACCTATTTACTGCTAAGTGAACAGGGCCACACATTAAGAGGCTTGCCCACTTGCCTCGCCGCTCCTGGGACTCGAACCCGGCCCTCTCGATTGTGAGTCGAGCGACCTAACCACTACACTACTTATACTGTATAACCTGCATCTAAGGAAAATAAATGGTAATATTATCAACTGATTCTAATGAGCATGACTAGTGATAAAAGAATAAAGTCAATCATATGTCGTCAAAGACACAATTGATAATGATAACAGAAACCTACTTAATACTGGTCATTGTTGCTATGGGTAAAAAAGAGACAGAGATGCTAACCAATCAATTAGTTCCAAACGAATTTTTATACTTGCTGAGAGCTTTTAAGCAAAATACACTTATTAAGTAGTAGTAGTGTGAGCCACTGCAATGCAAGATGATTGGGATTTCCTAACTGTATAAGTCAGAATACTAGATGAGTTGATGAAGGAAAAAAATATATTCAGTTGAAAAGATAAAAAAAAAAAAAAAAAAAGAAGTAATAACAGCAAAATTTTTGTCACAATCTTAGTAAAACCAAGCCAAACTTGGCATAACCTATGTAGCAATGATTTTGCAGTCTAATCTGCTCTCGTTTCTCTCAAATATTTTTCTTATCTTCATTGTATTTGTTCTTTTCTCTAAAAAACTGCATGGTAGTGTCAGATCATCGTTGATGCAATTCAAGTCTAATGTCAATTGTCTAACTCAAGTATCTATTTTTCTATTTTTTATGCAACAGGGAAACTAGACAAGAGCAACAGAGAGAGAGAGAGAGAGCGAGAGAGAGAGAGAGAGAGAGAGAGAGAGAGAGAGAGAGAGAGAGAGAGAGAGAGAGAGAGAGAGAGAGAGAGAGAGAGAGAGAGAGAGAGAGAGAGAGAGAGAGAGAGAAAAGGCCCACTTAAAATGCAAATTCCCTATATGATTCATAGAGAATTAACCGAAAGACAGGGACAAATGTCTTGAAATAGTGGATAAGTCTGCTTCCAGGTCATAAACTAACATAGAATTTAAAGCTTAATATAAGAATTAGCTGCAACAAAGTAGAAATATTCATAACACAAAGTAGAGTAACACTAATTTCAGGGGAGTGAATAACACTAACACCAATGCTGTTACTATAAAGTGATGCTAGTTTAGTAAGGAGGGGGCATTAGCTACAACTGTCATCATCACCACCACAGTGATATCTACATTGAATGTTCATTAGTTGTGTATAAACAATGGTTCAGTAAGGTTTCTAAGTGATTACTTTTGAACCTCGATAACTTGGACCCCAATAACTCAGATTTGGACTATGACCAACTCAGGGACTAAAGTTGGAGTTGAACTGCCCGCAGCCTGTTATTTTTTTTCACTTTCTTTTATTTTGTTTTCTATTGACATTATAAAAAATCCAATTCCAACAAACAAATTGCATTTATGTTATAGTTTAAAATGATACCAAACAAAAGTTGATCAGAATTTATACTAATTTTATGAACATTTTTGAAGTATAAACAAACACTTTTCAAGATACTCATTCTTATAGATTTTTCATAATTTCATCCTTGTTTTGCTATTTGTATTCATTTGATTGACATGAAATTTTCACACATGATTCTTTATTCAATGGTGACTTCCTGGAGCATGATAGGAATATAATGCATAAGATCCCTGCTTCTCTACAAAATACTATTTACTCACACATCGCAAAAAGTTTAGGATAATCATTTCTCTAAATAGGCTGCAGTATACATTCATTGGTCACTTCAGCAGCTGGGTTTCAAAAGGTAGCCTGTGATTGAGTAGTGGCTATCGGCCCCCAACCGTGAAGGGAAAGTACTCAAGGGAGTAAGAAAGTCAAGGAGGGATTAGCACCAGCCTGTGCTACCTACCCACAATTCACACTCTCTCTCTCTCTCTCTCTCATTGCTTATGTTATTATTATTATTTTTTTTTCTTATTATTATCATCACTATCATCATTATTAGGTATTATCAGCGTGCACACGCGCACACACACAAACACATCATGTGAAATTTGTGAGGGAGGAGGAGAAAGAGAAGGTTAAAGAAATTATCTCAATGGTTCAAGATGAAAAATAGAGTCTTGAGAAAGAAATAGAGGAAATATACTGTTACGGCCTGCCCGTAACATGCATTACTACCATCACCTCCTCTGCTTGTTACCTCGTTCGCCACCTCTCCGCCTCCCCTTCCACGTCACCGTCTCGTGAACCTTCCACGCCACCGTCTCGTAAACCTTCCACGTCACCGTTTCATGAACCCCGGCTACTGTCCCGAAGTTGGATTCACGCGGCCCCTTTCGACTCAACCGAAAGTGTTGAGCCAGCTCTTGGTTTTCTGGATTGGCAGTTGAGATCCAAGCCTCAACCAGTGAACACAACGCCTCTTGGGTATACGAAACTTACCGTAAGTAAGTTGATGTATGCTTGTAATTTTACGAATATTACCTCTGCTGCAGGGGGAACGTTCACATGAGATACTGTCACATCGAGCCGCTTGCCAGACTTTAAAGACACGATCACCCACATGAATTGCATTGTGACTCAATAATCATAGTAACCTTACGTCCCCAAGGGAGGGAGAGGAGGGCATGTGAACACTCCCCCTGCAGCAGAGGTGATATTCGTAAAATTACAAGCATACATCAACTGACCTATGGTAAGTTTCGTATACTTATAAAATTTACTTCATCAAATCACCTCTGCTGTGGGGTAAAGCAAACACATGAGGTTTTAAAGCCATGTGGGTGTCGAAATAAGCATAATTCCCAGAATCAGCCCTTGTAAAATAAAAACCATGGCCAGATTACGTTACGCAAAATTTATTATGCATAATAATTGACATGCATGGTCATGCAATGCCTGCATGACCCCATTGTGCAACCATCACCTTCCAGTAATATACAACAAAATATTTCAAACCCAGAGATCAAAACATGTACATCAAAAACAAAACCATCCAGCCTGGATCCTCAATTATACAGATAAGTACATTAGCATTCACGTACAAATTACTGGTCAATATGCAAAACCGCATCTTGAAATGTATCTGAATAATTAACAATTTCCTTGTTATAATATCTAGCGAATGTGGACTCATGATTCCAACCTGCTCTTGCCAAAATGGCACTGACAGGCACTGCCAAGGCCTTAGCTCTTGAAGCCGCTGCTGGTCTTACACTACACTTAACCCTCGGCTATCGCCCCCAATTGGGGCCGAAATAGCCGCGCCATAGCCGAAAACGCGATAGCCGAATTGATCTTGGCGTGAAGGCGGTTTTGGCCAATGAGCGCTCAGATATCCCATGACGTCATGGCTGGGTGCGTGATAGCAGGTATCTGAGGTCGCGATAATGAAATCTTAGCAGCTTTTCATGGGTGCGCGATAGCAATAAAACGTGATAGCTGAGGGTTGACTGTACCTGCCGTGAAAAGTTTGTTGTCAATACCTGCCATGTCCAACATAGTTCTTAGCCATCTTGTGATGGTGTCCTTAGTAACATGATTGTGAGGCTTTGTAAAACTAATGAATAACTTATCAGAATTGAGATGGTACGTTCTGAGCTGCATTGTTTCATTAATGTAGTGCTGCAGAGTCTTACATACACAGAGGCTTGCATCTTTTGTATAGGCTGTAAATATCACACTTTGTATGTTAAAAGAAGGCCTACACTGTTTGATATTGTCCCCTAATTGGACAGTGAAAGATGATTCGGACATTTCCATACCATTTAGCAGGAGTAAGTGAAGTGTTTGGGTTCTTGCAGCCTGAGTTAGCGCCATTAACATCACCAGTTTTAGAGTAATCTCCTTTAATGTGAGATTTGTCAGAGGATACATAGACCTTAATTGCATAATTACTGGTTGGACATCCCATGTCCTGTTATATCTTGGTTTTGGTGGGCGTAAATTGAATACCCCTCTCAAAAATCTATTTACTAAAGGATGTCTGCCTGGTGGAAACCCATCTACTAAAATGCCCAGCTTCCAAGAGCAAAATGGGTTGACCTGGTTGTTAAGGTGAGATGCAAAAAGGTCGATGGAAGGGTTCCCAAAACAATGACATAGCAACCTAATTGTAGGCACATCCAATTTCCATTCATGCCAGCTATTAAATTTTCAGGAAGCTGCATCCGCAACAAGGTTGTCTTCCCCTGGGATGTGGGAGCAGGTCACCCACGCATTATGTCTAATATACCATTCCCAAATTAGGACAGCGATGTCATTGTAAACTTGAGATTTTGTGCCTCCCATTTCATTGACATAAGTGACCGCCGTGGTGTTATCGCAAAAAATTTTAATATGCTTATTCACCAGCTCTTGTGCAAACGTCTGTAAGGTAAATAGAATCACTTTAAGTTCTAAGGCGTTAACCCCTTCGCGCCGGATGTTAAAAAACCCCGCCTGTATGATATACGGGTGGTAGTGCCACGCACCTGAGCGCGGGAAACTCGTGCAAGCTTGTCATACTTGTCGTCTTTGTGTATTATGGTGCTATTTTTTAGTCACTATATCGCCTTCGAAGAGGAAAGTGGACGCTTCTCGGAGAGAGAGAGAGAGAGAGAGAGAGAGAGAGAGAGAGAGAGAGAGAGAGAGAGAGAGAGAGAGAGAGAGAGAGAGAGAGAGAGAGAGAGAGAGAGAGAGAGAGAGAGATTAGAAAATTTGTTGTTTTTGTATTTGTGTATTTACCTATTTGTGTATTACAGGGCCCGAGCTAAGCTCTCTGTGTCCTGTCTCCTTGTCCATTCCTGTCATATCTCTCTTTCATCTGATTGACACACACCGCGTCAACGACATGACTGCTCAGTTTATTCCACTTATCAATGCTACGATGCGGGAAACTGTATTTTCTCACGTCATTTAGACAGATGTCCTTTATTAGCTTTTTTCCATGTCCTCGGAGATGATTACTTGTGGTCACCTTTATCAACTCTCTATCCAGTATGTCAATCTTGTTCACCAATTTATACATAGTTATCATGTCTCTTCTTGTTCTTCTCTCTTCTAATGTGGTCAGCCCCAGCTTCCTCAGTCTTTCCTCATAGTCTAACTCCCTGAGTCCTGGTACCATCCTTGTTGCCAGCCTTTGTACCCTTTCTACCTTCACATTTTTCTTCATATGCAGTGACCAGACACATGCTGCATATTCTAGCTGGGGTCTTATTAAGGTGCATATCTTCTTCATCATTCCTTCATCTAGGTAGTGGAATGCAAGGCCAATATTTTGAAGCATGTTGTATGTTTTCCCAAAAATCTTGTTAATGTGTTTCTCTGGTGACAAAGTGTTTTGCACGGTTACTCCTAAGTCTTTCTCCTCATTGGTCTCTTTAATTTTCTCATCACCCAGTCTGTAATCCCAGTTTGGTCTGTATCTACTTCTTCCCATTTTCATAACATGGGTCTTGTCTATATTAAATTCCATCTGCCACTCTTTACTCCACTCATATATTTTATCAAGATCTTCCTGTAACTTGTTACAATCTTCCACATTCTTTACTCTCCTCATAATTTTAGTATCGTCCAAAACATGTTCATATAACTGTCAATTCCTACTGGCATATCATTAACATAAATCAAAAACATGATGGGACCCAGCACTGACCCTTGTGGAACTCCACTGGTTACCTTCTTCCACTCGGACTTCTTTCCTCTCACCACTGTTCTCATTTCTCTTCCCATTAAGTAATTTTCCATCCATTTTGCTAGTTTATCATTTACTCCTCCATTCATCTTTAGTTTCCACATCAGTCTATTGTGTGGTACTTTATCGAAGGCCTTTCTCAAGTCCAGGTAGATAGCATCCACCCATCCCTCTCTATGTTGCAGTATGTCAGTCACTCTTGAATAAAAACATAATAAATTGATACACACGATCTTCCTTTTCTGAAACAAAACTGCCTTTCACTCAGAATGTTTTCACTTTCTAGATACTCACTCCACTTAGCTTTAATTACTTCTTCACATACCTTGCACAATATACTAGTCAACGATACTGGTCTATAATTTAGCGGTTCCATTCTACTACCATTCTTATATATAGGCACAATGTCAGCTCTTTTCCACTCTTTCGGGACTAATCCTGTTCGTATGGAGGTATCCACAATATCAAATATGGGGTTCAACAATTGATCCTTACATTCTTTTAGCAACCTCCCAGATATGCCATCAGGCCCCATTGATTTATTAATATCCAGATTGCTTATAATTTTCCTTACGTCTTCCTTAGTAACCATGATGTCCTGCATTTGCTTTATTTCCGTAGGCCTTCCTCCCATAAAATGCTCCTCCTTTGTAAACACTTTGCAAAAGTTGTCGTTCAAAATTTCAGCTATCTCTCCAGCATCTTCATATACTTCTTCCCCGTTTTTTACCTTTTCTATGTGTGTGTGTGTGTGTGTGTGTGTGTATTTACCTAGTTGTATTTACCTAGTTGTAGTTTTACAGGGCCTGGGCTTTATGCTCTGTGGCCCGTCTCATATCTACACTTATCCAATCTTACTTTAAAAGTGTGCACACTCGTTGCAGACACTACTTCTTCATCTAAACTGTTCCATGTCTCAATACATCTCTGCGGGAAACTATATTTTTTAATATCTCTCAGACATCTTCCCTTTCTCAGCTTTTTACTATGCGATCTTGTGTGTGTGTGTGTGTATTCACCTAGTTTTTTCACCTAGTTGTAATTTTACAGGGCCTGGGTATCATACTCGTGTGGCCCCGTCTCCATATCTACACACATCCAACTTTCCTTTAAAACTATGCACACTCCTTGCTGACACCACCTCCTCACTCAAACCATTCCACACCTCCACACATCTTTGTGGGAAACTATATTTTTTCAAATCCTTCAAGCATATTCCCTTGGCTATCTTTTTACTATGCGATCTTGTAGTTCTACTTAAGTTTTCCTCTCTCAACATCATTTGCTCATTATCCACTTCATCCAGTCCATTCAACAGTTTATAAACCTGTATTAAATCTCCTCTTTCTCTTCTTTGTTCCAAGGTAGGCAAATTCATTTCTTTTAATCTCTCCTCATAGGTCATTTCTGCCAATTCCGGAACCATTTTTGTTGCCATTCTCTGCAATCTCTCCAACTTCTTTATATGCTTCTTTTTATAAGGGGACCAAACCACTCCAGCATATTCCAATCTTGGTCTAATTACCATACTAATTAATTTCTTCATCATATCTTTATCCATATAATGGAAGGCTAATCCAATATTTTTTATCAAATTACACGTTTCTCCAAACATCTTATCAATATGAGCTTCAAAATGCCCATGGTCTTGTATTATCACTCCCAAATACTTTTCCTTTTCCACCTTTTTCAACACTACTTCTTCACCCATCTTATATGACCCTCTTGGCCGTCTTCCACTCTTTCCCATCTCCATCACATGACTTTTGCTCAGATTAAATTCCATTTGCCACCTCTTGCTCCACTCCCAAATCTTATCCAGGTCTGCCTGTAAAATTTCACAATCTTCTTCACTCTTCACACACCTACACAACTTTGCATCATCCGCAAACAAATTAATATAACTGTTTACTCCTCTGGCATGTCATTAATATATACCAGGAAAAGTATTGGTGCCAACACTGAGCCTTGTGGGACTCCACTCTCCACCACCAACCAGTCCGACCTTGCATCCCTTATTACCGTTCTCATCTCCCTCCATCTCAAGTAGTTTTCCATCCACTTTAAACACTTTTCCTTTCAGTCCTCCATAAATCTCTACTTTCCATAACAGTCTCATGTGAGGTACCTTGTCAAAAGCTTTCTTTAAATCCAAATATACACAGTCCATCCATCCCTCTCTCTCCTGTATTTTGTCAACCACTCTTGAATAAAAGATTTGTTACACATGACCTCCCTTTCCTGAAGCCAAATTGATGATCCGATAATAACTTATGATCCTCCAGGAACCGTATCCAATATTTCTTTATCACCCTCTCACAAATCTTACCGACCACACTTGTTAGAGACACAGGTCTATAGTTAAGAGGCTCTTCCTTACTGCCTCCCTTATAAATGGGCACCACTTCAGCTCTCTTCCACTCTACTGGTACTTTCCCTGTTTCTAATGAACACCTTATAATATCATATAATGGATCAATCAATTCTTCTCTACACTCCTTCAATAATTTTCCTGAAACTTCATCTGGTCCCATCGCTTTATCATCTTTAAGTTCCTCCAACATTTTATATAACTTTTTTTTAGGTATCTTAATGTCATCCATGTGCACATTTCCTTGTACATTCTGAGGCTTTACAAACATTGTTTCTTCAGTAAATACTTGCTGAAACCTATTATTTAGCAATTCCGCTATATTCTTAGGGTCATCTACTATCCCTTGCTCTCCTTTTAATCTTTCAATGGACTCTCTCTTTTAAGTTTACCATTTATGAACCTGTAAAACAATTTTGGATGTTCCTTACTCTTGTCTACAATATCTTTTCAAATTTTCTTTCTTCCTCCTCCTTACCCTCACATACTCATTTCTCGCCACTCTATAATTCTCCTTATTTAGTATATTCCTGCTCTTTTCCATCTTTTCCAAGCCACATCTCTTTTCCTTAGCCTTAACACAAGTTGCATTAAACCAATCCTTTCTTCCTTCCTCTCTCGGTTTATACTTTGGTACAAATTTCATAACTCCTTCTTTATAATATTTCATAAAATCTCATATTTCTTTTGCACTTCTCTGATTTGTAACATCTCCCAATCTAATTTTCTGAAATAATTTTTCAAACTTTCTGTGTCCATCTTTCTATAATTCAATCTACCACTCCTGTATGTCTCGTCCTTCCTTCGCTGTGTTGTTGCTATCTGCATTTCCATAACCACATGATCACTCTTTCCCAAAGGACACTTGTATTGTATATCTCCACATAGGTACACTTCTCTTGTTAACACCAAATCCAGTCTAGCCGGTTCATCATCTCCTCTATATCTAGTATTTTCCTTCACCCTCTGTTCCATCATATTTTCCATCATTAGATTAAGAAATCTCTCTCCCATGCTTCTTCTCCAACACCACTTACTAGATTTTCCAATCCACCTCCTTACAATTAAAATCTCCTACTAGTATCACCTTTCTTTTCCAGATAATACACTTTCCAAACTCTGTAAAGTATCCTTGATCATATTGTCGTATTCCTTAATGTCCAAGAATTTGTTTTAGGAGGTACATAGGTCACCATGATTACTAATTCTTTTCCATCACTTTTTATCCTTATGCTTATCACTTCTGTGTTGTTCTTCCCATACCAAACCTTATCCACATTTATTTCTTTCTTCGTCATAATCATAACTCCTCCTCCACCTTTACTCTACCTATCCTTTCTCCATATATTATATTTATTATCCAAATTTATCTTTGTTTTTTCATGTAATTTTGTCTCAGTCAAACACACTATATCAGGCTTCTCCACTATCATATAGTCTTGCAATTCCAATCTACTTGACAGTATCCCATCTATATTAGTATATGTTACGGTCCACCCACTGCTCCCTCTAGGGGTTCCTCCGTATTCCTTCTTTCCACATACCACTTTCTGACTCTCTCTCTATAACTCTCCAAAAACTTTTCTCTTTCCTCCTCAGACCGCTCATCATTTTTCCTTCTCGCCTCTTCCACCAATTCCTTATATCTTCTCCTCTTCCTCATTTCTATTCTTTCTCACAAACACCTCTTTACAACCTTCTATCTCTTAACTTTGATGTTCTATATAGGACATCCTCCAGATTGTTGTGACTTCAGTACTACTTTAATCGGTCTGCTCACTCCTCCTTATACGGACCCAGTCTATGGATCTCTTCCACTTCTTCTTGTAGGTCTTTTTTTCATCATCATTTAGATTTTTAACAGATCTCTTACCGTTTTCAATTCTTCCTTAATTCTCTTAGGCTTATATGTTATATTTTGTTCTTTCATCCCAAATATTAACACACTCTTCTTCTTTTCTGCTATTTCCCTTATCAATGTTTCCTTATTCTTCATTACATTAACCAGTTCCTTGGACCTTTCTTTTTTGTCTTCCTTCAACTGATCTTTAATTATTTCTTGTAATCCAACCATCTCTGCTTCCTCGACTCAGTCCATTGTGTTTTCTTCAGTTCCCATTCCTTTCAAGCCTTTCATTCTGCTCACTAATCATTTCCTTAAAGTCATCTTTCTCCTTTACTACTCTATCCATTTTCTCCTCCAACCGTCTCTTGTATTTTTCAACCTCCACCTTCAAATGCATTCTCATCCACCAATCGTTTTCATTTTCCTCCAGTCTCTTAACTCTTTCCTTCAAAGCCTTGCGGAATTCTCTATCCTGCTCCTCCTCACTCCTCTGAACTTTTAATTCCTTCACTAACTCCTCAAATCTCTTCTCCAACATCACCAATCTACCTTGCAATGTTGCCCCTGTTGAAGCTGGACTCATGCTTTGACTGGCCACTTTTGGCTTTGCTCCCTGGGTCTCATCAACATATTTTGAATTTGTTAATTTATTCCTTACCGGTCTATCCATTTTTTCTTACTTTTCCTGGGAGCATGTGGGTGTGTGGTCACTGGGGGCCAGGCCTGGTAGTTACGTGTGTGGTTGGATGCGTTGGCGGCTGCTATGGCTGGCCTTTGTGGGTTCCCGCTCTGTCGTTTGGAGTGTTCTCCCACCTCCGATCACTCCCATGTACACGCCACCAGGCTATGTTCACTCTGTACACTCGTTCACTCGCTCTGGTAGCCCCTCAATAGCAATAACGATTCTCACTCAAGCACATTGCTTAGCGTGTGGAGTGTTAGTTAGATGCCGCTCTTGCGCAGGAGGCACGTCCGCTCTCCACGGAGCGCGGAGTGTGTGTGTATTTACCTAATTGTATTTACCTAATTGTAACACACGGGAAAAGAGCTATGCTCGTGTTGTCCCGTCTCCATATCTATTAATGTCCAGCTTTTTCTTAAAATCATGAATATTCCTTGCGTTGACCACTTCCACGTCTAAACTATTCCATGTTTCCACCCTTCTATGAGGGAAGCTATATTTTTTCACATCTCTCCTATAAGTGGCCATTTTAGTTTTTCCCATGCCCTCTCGACATTCTTTCATTCCACATACACAGATCTTCCCTATCCATTTTTCCATGCCAATCATCACTCTGTATATTGCTATCAGGTCTCCCTTTCTCTTCTGTTTTCCAGGGTCGAAGTTGCATTCTTTTCAGTCTGTCTTCATAAGTCAAATCTCTTAAGTCAGGCACCATTTTGTTGCAGCCCTCTGTACTTTCTCTAGTTTCCTTATGTGTTTCTTTAAGTTCGAGCCCACTGTATTGTTGCATATTCAAGCCTCGGTCTTATCATTGCAGTAATTATTTTCTTCATCATTTCTTCATCTAAATATACTGACGCCACTCTTATGTTCCTCAATAAGTTCAATACTTCTCCAATTATTTTGTTTATATGTCTCTCTGGCGATAGGTCATTGGTAATTGTCACCCCAAGGTCTTTTTCTTCATGACTGGTTTTATGTCTTCATTTCCTATCTTGTACATACTCCTGATTCTTCTTTCACTCTTGCCAAACTCTATTTTCTTGCATTTTGTCGTGTTGAACTCCATTTGCCATGTACAGCTCCATTTCCATATTCTGTCCAAGTCTTCCTGGAGTAGTTCGCAATCTTTGTCACATCTCACTTTTCTTAACAATTTTGCATCGTCTGCAAATAGGCTCACATAACTGGACACCCCATCCACCATGTCATTTATGTAGACCGCGAACATTACTGGTGCCAACACTGATCCCTGTGGAACTCCACTCTCCACCAAGCCCCATTCTGATGGTCTGTCCTTAATTATTGTTCTCATTTCTCTTCCTACCAAAAGTCTTCCATCCATTTTAGTAAACTGCCATGCACTCCTCCTACCATTTCAAGTTTCCAGATCAGTCTCCGGTGTGGTACCTTATCAAAGGCCTTTTTTAAATCCAGATATATTCCATCAGCCCAACCATCTCTTTCCTGTATTACATCTATCACCCTCGAATAGTAACATATCAGGTTTGTCGTGCATGAACGCCCTTTTCTAAAACCAAATTGACACTCACAAAGTATGTCATTTTTCTCCAAGAAGTCTGTCCATCTATTCTTCACCACCCTCTCACACATCTTAGCTACCACACTTGTAAGTGACACTGGTCTATAGTTCAATGGGTCTCTCTTGTTACCTGATTTATAGATTGGGACAATGTTAGCTCTTTTCCAGTCTTGGGGCACTACACCTTCCCTTAATGAGGCATCAATTACTTCACAAACTTTTTCTGCCAGTTGCTCCTGCATTCTCTTAAAATCCATCCTGATACCCCATCAGGTCCCACAGCTTTTCTCACTTCTAAACTCCCCATCATATTCTTGATCTCCTCCACAGTTACTTGAAACTCCTTCATAATCTCTTTCTGTTCCATTACCAGTGGTTTGTCAAAAGCAGTCTCCTTTGTGAATACCTTCCAAAGCATCCATTCATAGCCTCTGCCATTTCCTGGGATCTTCACTGCATACTCCATTTACTTCTAAACTTTCAATACTTTCTCTATTTTTGATGTTGTTGTTCACATGTCTGTAAAAAGCCTTGGTTGGTCTTTACATTTATCAATTATATCCTTTTCTTGTTTCTTTCTTTCTTCTCTTCTAATCAACACATATTCATTTCTTGCTCTTTTGTAACTTTCCCACTGCTTAATCCGTCTTTTCCTTCTCCACCTCTTCCATGCATCCTCTTTTCTTGTTCTAGCCTTTTCACATCTATCGTTAAACCAATCCTGCTTTCCAACTTCTCTATGTTGTCTTATTGGTACAAATTTTTCTCACCTTCTTTGTATATTTTTATAAATTCCTTCCACTTTTCATTTGCTCCTTAGCACTCTTGAATTTCATCCAATTTGTCTCTTGAAAGAATTTCTTTAGGTTTCCAAAATCTGTCTTGGCATAATTCCATCTTCCCACTTTATATTCTTCATTTCTTCTAGATTTCTCTTCATCTATCACCTTGAACTCCAAAACTGCATGATCACTCTTTGCTAAAGGGCACTCCACCCTCATCTCCTCAATGACCATTGGCTCTGTACTAAAGACCAAGTCCAGTCTTGACGATGCTCCCTCTCCTCCAAACCTAGTATCTTCTTTGACCCACTGAGTTAACACATTTTCCATTGCCAGTGTCAATAGTGTATTTCCCATGTTGTCTCTGATCCTTCCATTGACCAGTCCTCCCAACACACCTCTTTACAATTAAAATCTCCCATCATTATAGTTCGTTCACAGCCACCCAACATTTCTTCCAGACATGTTCCTGTATCACTTATCATTTCTTCATATTCCTGTACTGACCATGCATTTGTCTTAGGTGGTACGTACACCACTATGTAGTGCCTCTTTTTCCTTCATTAGTTTCTGCTCTGATCTTTAGCACTTCTGCCTTTCCCATACCTTCTTTCACTTGATCCACCTTTATATCTTTTTAACCAGCAACATCACTCCTCCTCCCATCTTACCTACTCTATTTCTTTTCCAAACATTATATTTCCTTCTCCAACCATCATCAGGTCTTCTCCTCTCTCAGTTTTGTTTCAGTAAGACCCACAATATCTGGGTTCTTGTCCCTCAAGTAATCGTTGAGTTCTAAAATCCCGATATCACTCCATTTATGTTGAATACATTACATTCGCTCATACGTAAGTTTCTTTAGTCCTTTCTTACTGTACTTTTCTGGGTTATGAACCACTTCCTCAGTCTCATATCCAAGATTCTCCAGAAAAACTCTTTCTTCTCCTCTTCTGTCCTCTCTTCATTTTTTTTCAAAGCCTCCTTTCTCAACTCATTTAACATTTCTCTTTCCTTTTCACCGAGATCTCTTCTCAACCAAATCTTCCTTGTTGTTTCCTGCTGGGCTAGCCTCCATGACTTCTCCACCAATTCATCTACATCCTTTTGTGACTTAAGTGTGTGTGTGTGTGTGTGTCTGTGTATTCACCTAGTTGTAATTTTACAAGGCCTGGGTATCATACTCGTGTGGCCTCATCTCCATATCTACACACATCCAACTTTCCTTTAAAACTATGCACACTCCTCGCTGACACCACCTCCTCACTCAAACCATTCCACACCTCCACACATCTTTGTGGGAAACTATATTTCTTCACATCCTTCAAGCATATTCCCTTGGCTATCTTTTTACTATGCAATCTCGAAGTTCTATTTAAGTTTTCCTCTCTCAACATCATTTGCTCATTATCCACTTCATCCAGTCCGTTCAACAGTTTATAAACCTGTATTAAATCTCCTCTTTCTCTTCTTTGTTCTAAGGTAAGCAAATTCATTTCTTTTAATCTCTCCTCATAGGTCATTTCTGCCAATTCCGGAACCATTTTAGTTGCCATTCTCTGCAATCTCCCCACTTCCTTATATGCTTCTTTTTATAAGGGGACCAAGCCACTCCAGCATATTTCAATCTTGGTCTAATTACCGTACTAATTAATTTCTTCATCATATCTTTATCCATATAATGGAAGGCTAATCCAATATTTTTTATCAAATTATACGTTTCTCCAAAACATCTTATCAATATGAGCCTCAAACTGCCCATGGTCTTGTATTATCACTCCCAAATCCTTTTCCTTTTCCATCTTTTTCAACACTACTTCTTCACCCATCTTATATGACCCTCTTGGCCGTCTTCCACTCTTCCCCATCTCCATCACATGACTTTTGCTCAGATTAAATTCCATTTGCCACCTCTTGCTCCACTCCCAAATCTTATCCAGATCTGCCTGTAAAATTTCACAATCTTCTTCACTGTGTGTGTGTGTGTGTGTGTGTGTGTGTGTGTGTGTGTGTGTGTGTGTGTGTGTGTGTGTATTTACCTAGTTGTATTTACCTAGTTGTAGTTTTACAGGGCCTGGGCTTTATGCTCGTGTGGTCCCGTCTCCATATCTACACTTATCCAATTTTTCTTTAAAACTATGTACACTCTTTGCTGATACCACTTCCTCACTCAAACTGTTCCAAGTCCCAACACATCTTTGCGGGAAACTTAAATTTTTTAACATCTCTCAGACATCGTCCCTTCCTTAGTTTCTTACTATGCGATCTTGTGCTTCTAAAGTCATATTCTTCTCTCAGGATCAGTTTCTCATTATCCACTTCATCCATTCCGTTAATCAATTTATAAACTTGTATCAGATCCCTCTCTCTTCTCTGCTCCAAGGTTGGTAGATCCATTGCCTTTAGTCTCTCCTCATATGCCATCCCTTTAAATTCTGGAACCATTCTTGTAGCCATTTTTGTAGTCTCTCTAATTTTCTTATGTGTTTCTTTTTATGAGTCCACACAACTCCTGCATATTCCAATCTAGGTCTTATTTTAGTACTTATCAATTTTTTCATCATTTCCTTGTCCATATAGTGAAATGCTACTCCAATATTCCTTAGCAAATTATACGTCTCTCTGAAAATTCTATCAATATGGCTTACCGGTTGATTATTTTCTTCCATTGTCACTCCCAAGTCCTTTTCCTTTTTTACTTTTTCTAGTTCTACTCCATCTCCCATCTTATAGATTCCCACTGGTCGTCTTTCACTTTTTCCCATTTCCATGACATGGCTTTTGTCCACATTGAAATCCATCTCCCATTTTTTGCTCCATTTCCAGATCTTGTTTAAGTCTTCCTGTAGTATTTCGCATCGTCCGCAAACAGATTTATGTAGCTGTTCACTCCCTCTGGCATGTCATTTATATATACGAGAAAAAGTATTGGTGCCAATACTGACCCTTATGGCACTCCGCTGTCTACTGTTCTCCACTTGGACTTCATATCTTATTTCTCTCCCCCTTAAGTAATTCTTCATCCATCTCAATGTGCTTCCTTTTAAGCCACCCTTCTCCTCTAACTTCCATAGTAATCTTTCATGAGGCACTTTATCAAAAGCCTTTTTTAGATCTAAATAAATACAGTCAACCCATCCCTCTCTCTCTTGTACTTTATCAACTATTCTAGAGTAGAAACTCAATAAATTTGTCACACATAACCAACCTTTTCTAAAACCAAATTGGCTATTTGATAATATTTTGTTGTCTTCAAGAAACTCGATCCATTGCTTCTTTATTACTTTTTCACACATCTTGCATATTACACTAGTTAGTGATACCGGTCTGTAATTTAAAGGTTCTTCCTTCCTTCCGCTCTTATATATGGGAACCACCTCAGCTCTTTTCCACTCCACTGGCACTGTTCCATTTTCTATTGAGCATTTTATGATGTTGTATATTGGACTTGCTAGTTCTTCCCTACATTCTTTCAGTATTCTGCCTGAGACTTCATCCGGTCCCATTGCCTTTTCCTCATCCAATTCCGTCATCAACTTTTTATTTCAAGCTTGGTTACTTTAATCTCTTTCATATAGACAGTCTCTCTATTACCCTGTGGTCTTTCAAATTTGGATTCCTTAGTAAAGACCTCATGAAATTTACTATTTAACAGTTCTGCCATACTTTTGGGTCTTCCACCATTCCGTTTTCTCCTTTTAACCTTTCTATTGTTTCTTTTTGTCTTATTTTTCCATTTATGAATCTGTAGAACAATTTTGGTTGTTCCTTACATTTTTCGACAATGTCCTTTTCATAGTTCTTTTCTTCTTCCTTTCTCACCTTAGCATATTCATTTCTTGCTGTTTTGAAGTTTTCCTTATTTTCTGGATTTCTGTTTCTTCTCCACCTTTTCCATGCTCCATCTCGTTTCTCCTTTGCCCTAGCACATCTTGCATTAAACCAATCTTTCTTTCCTTCTTCTTTAGGTCTATATTTTGGAACATATTCCTGACCCCAGTTTTGTATATTTCCAAAATAAGTTATATTTCTCTTGAACCGTTAATGAGTTTTCCATCTCCTCCCAGTTTACGTTTTAAAATAGTTCTTGAGATTCTCAATATCAGCCTTTCTGTAATTTAATCGGTCTCCTTTGTATGATTCATCTCTATCTTCCTTTCCTTCTTCTATATCCATCTCTAATATTACATGGTCACTCTTTCCCAATGGGCACTTGTATCTTATATCATCGTTAATTGGTATATCCCTTGTAAAACTAGGTCTAATCTTGCCGGCTCATCGTTTCCTCTGAATCTTGTGTTTTCCTTTACTCTTTGGACCATCAAATTATCTATCATTAGGTTCAGGAATCTATCTCCCAGGCATCTTCCCCATACCACTTTCATAATTTTCCCAGTCTACCTCCTTACAGTTGAAATCTCCTACCAATATCACTTTTCTCCTTTCCTTAATGATTCTTGTAAGACTCCTTATTGTGTCATCTATCATGTCTCTATATTCTTGGTTAGTCCATGAGTTTGTTTTGGTGGCACATATGTTCCAATGATTGTTAACTCCTTTTGTTAATATGCATCTTAACATACAGTATTTCTGATTTTCCTTCCCAAACTCCACTTGATTTACCACTATCTCCTTCCTTAACATCATCATGACTCCTCCTCCTCCTTTACCCACTCTGTCTCTCCTCCATATATTATACCTTTTATCTATGTCTATTTTTATTGCCTCATTTAACTTTGTTTCCACCAGGCATACAATATCTGGTTCTTCTTTCTTTATGTAATCTCTTAATTCTAATTTACTAGATAAAATCCCATCTATGTTTGTATACATCATTTTAATCTCTTGTTCTTATCATTTTTAGTTAAACTTGCTCCATTCTTTTCTCTTCTTTCTCTTTTATATACCATTTCCTTATCCTGTCTCCTATAATTCTCCAAAAATGCCTTCTTCTCCTCCTCTGACCTTTCATTATTTTTTCTCTTGCTTCTGCCACCAGTTCATTGTGTCTCTTCCTTTCCTCCTTGTTTCTATTTTTCTTTATATATATATCTTTGCAACCTTCTGTTTCTCTGAGTTTCGTTTTTCTATATAGTACTTCTTCTGCTGCTGCTTGTGATTTTAGTAATATCTTAATTGGTCTCACTGTTCCTTCTTGATATGGTCCCATTCTATGGATTTCTTCTACTTCCTCTTCTAAGTTCTGTCTATCCTCGTCATTCAGATGTTTTAGTAGGTCTTTTACTGATTTCATTTCGTCTTTTTCCCTTCTTGGTCTATATTTAACATTTTTTCTTTCAGTCCAAAAATAATTACACTCTTCTTTTTTTCATAATTTCTCTTACTAAATTTTCTTTTTCTTGAGGACTCCTATCATTTTGCTTGTCATATTTTCATCTCTTTCTTTTAACTGTTCTTGAAATACTTCTTGAAATGATTCCTTGTCTTTCTTATCTTGGATTCTCCATGCTTGTACTTCTTTTTAATCACGTCTTGTACTCTTTTTTCTTCTTTGTTAACTAGATCTTTTAGCTTTTCTTTTTCTTTCTCGGCTTTACCGAGTCCTTCTTCCATCAATTTCTTATAGTTCGCTATTTGGACTTTTAATTCTTCATTTTCGTTCTTAGCCTAGTTTCGTTTTCTTCCACTCTTTTATCCTTTCTTTCAATTTCTGGAGCTCTTTATCCTGTTCTTCATTCTCTTTCATTCCCATACTCTCCTTTATCAATTTATCTAATTTCGTTCGATAGTTAAGACTCTATGAAATAGTGAAGTTTGCGCCGTATCAAAGCTTTCAAATTCTCTTTCTCCCTCACCAACATTGTCATCATCAGCTTTCATTCTTTCCCTTGTCACATACCTGCATTTAGATGGAATATCTTTCTCACTCATTATTATTTAACACTGTATTCATGAAAAAAAAAATGAGTCCACACTTATCGCCCAGGCCACTGTAAACCCAAACAAAGGTAGTGAAGATCAGCTGATTCTCGGGAGCGTGTGTGTGTGTGTGTGTGTGTGTGTGTGTGTATTTACCTAATTGTAACATACGGAAAGAGCTATGCTCGTGTTGTCCCGTCTCCATATCTATTAATGTCCAGCTTTTCTTAAAATCATGAATATTCCTTGTGTTGACCACTTCCATGTCTAAACTATTCCATGCTTCCACCCTTCTATGAGGAAGCTATATTTTTCACATCTCTCCTATAAGTGGCCATTTTAGTTTTTCCCATGCCCTCTCGACATTCTTTCATTCCACATACACAGATCTTCCCTATCCATTTTTCCATGCCAATCATCACTCTGTATATTGCTATCAGGTCTCCCTTTCTCTTCTGTTTTCCAGGGTCGGAAGTTGCATTCTTTTCAGTCTGTCTTCATAAGTCAAATCTCTTAAGTCAGGCACCATTTTGTTGCAGCCCTCTGTACTTTCTCTAGTTTCCTTATGTGTTTCTTTAAGTTCGAGCCCACTGTATTGTTGCATATTCAAGCCTCGGTCTTATCATTGCAGTAATTATTTTCTTCATCATTTCTTCATCTAAATATCTGAACGCCACTCTTATGTTCCTCAATAAGTTCAATACTTCTCCAATTATTTTGTTTATATGTCTCTCTGGCGATAGGTCATTGGTAATTGTCACCCCAAGGTCTTTTCTTCATGACTGGTTTTATGTCTTCATTTCCTATCTTGTACATACTCCTGATTCTTCTTTCACTCTTGCCAAACTCTATTTTCTTGCATTTTGTCGTGTTGAACTCCATTTGCCATGTACAGCTCCATTTCCATATTCTGTCCAAGTCTTCCTGGAGTAGTTCGCAATCTTTGTCACATCTCACTTTTCTTAACAATTTTGCATCGTCTGCAAATAGGCTCACATAACTGGACACCCCATCCACCATGTCATTTATGTAGACCGCAAACATTACTGGTGCCAACACTGATCCCTGTGGAACTCCACTCTCCACCAAGCCCCATTCTGATGGTCTGTCCTTAATTATTGTTCTCATTTCTCTTCCTACCAAAAGTCTTCCATCCATTTTAGTAAACTGCCATGCACTCCTCCTACCATTTCAAGTTTCCAGATCAGTCTCCGGTGTGGTACCTTATCAAAGGCCTTTTTTAAATCCAGATATATTCCATCAGCCCAACCATCTCTTTCCTGTATTACATCTATCACCCTCGAATAGTAACATATCAGGTTTGTCGTGCATGAACGCCCTTTTCTAAAACCAAATTGACACTCACAAAGTATGTCATTTTTCTCCAAGAAGTCTGTCCATCTATTCTTCACCACCCTCTCACACATCTTAGCTACCACACTTGTAAGTGACACTGGTCTATAGTTCAATGGGTCTCTCTTGTTACCTGATTTATAGATTGGGACAATGTTAGCTCTTTTCCAGTCTTGGGGCACTACACCTTCCCTTAATGAGGCATCAATTACTTCACAAACTTTTTCTGCCAGTTGCTCCTGCATTCTCTTAAAATCCATCCTGATACCCCATCAGGTCCCACAGCTTTTCTCACTTCTAAACTCCCCATCATATTCTTGATCTCCTCCACAGTTACTTGAAACTCCTTCATAATCCCTTTCTGTTCCATTACCAGTGGTTTGTCAAAAGCAGTCTCCTTTGTGAATACCTTCCGAAAGCATCCATTCATAGCCTCTGCCATTTCCTGGGATCTTCACTGCATACTCCATTTACTTCTAAACTTTCAATACTTTCTCTATTTTTGATGTTGTTGTTCACATGTCTGTAAAAAGCCTTGGTTGGTCTTTACATTTATCAATTATATCCTTTTCTTGTTTCTTTCTTTCTTCTCTTCTAATCAACACATATTCATTTCTTGCTCTTTTGTAACTTTCCCACTGCTTAATCCGTCTTTTCCTTCTCCACCTCTTCCATGCATCCTCTTTTCTTGTTCTAGCCTTTTCACATCTATCGTTAAACCAGTCCTGCTTTCCAACTTCTCTATGTTGTCTTATTGGTACAAATTTTTCTCACCTTCTTTGTATATTTTTATAAATTCCTTCCACTTTTCATTTGCTCCTTAGCACTCTTGAATTTCATCCAATTTGTCTCTTGAAAGAATTTCTTTAGGTTTCCAAAATCTGTCTTGGCATAATTCCATCTTCCCACTTTATATTCTTCATTTCTTCTAGATTTCTCTTCATCTATCACCTTGAACTCCAAAACTGCATGATCACTCTTTGCTAAAGGGCACTCCACCCTCATCTCCTCAATGACCATTGGCTCTGTACTAAAGACCAAGTCCAGTCTTGACGATGCTCCCTCTCCTCCAAACCTAGTATCTTCTTTGACCCACTGAGTTAACACATTTTCCATTGCCAGTGTCAATAGTGTATTTCCCCATGTTGTCTCTGATCCTTCCATTGACCAGTCCTCCCAACACACCTCTTTACAATTAAAATCTCCCATCATTATAGTTCGTTCACAGCCACCCAACATTTCTTCCAGACATGTTCCTGTATCACTTATCATTTCTTCATATTCCTGTACTGACCATGCATTTGTCTTAGGTGGTACGTACACCACTATGTAGTGCCTCTTTTTCCTTCATTAGTTTCTGCTCTGATCTTTAGCACTTCTGCCTTTCCCATACCTTCTTTCACTTGATCCACCTTTATATCTTTTTAACCAGCAACATCACTCCTCCTCCCATCTTACCTACTCTATTTCTTTTCCAAACATTATATTTCCTTCTCCAACCATCATCAGGTCTTCTCCTCTCTCAGTTTTGTTTCAGTAAGACCCACAATATCTGGGTTCTTGTCCCTCAAGTAATCGTTGAGTTCTAAAATCCCCGATATCACTCCATTTATGTTGGAATACATTACATTCCGCTCATACGTAAGTTTCTTTAGTCCTTTCTTGCTGTACTTTTCTGGGTTATGAACCACTTCCTCAGTCTCATATCCAAGATTCTCCAGAAAAACTCTTTCTTCTCTTCTGTCCTCTCTTCATTTTTTTTCAAAGCCTCCTTTCTCAACTCATTTAACATTTCTCTTTCCTTTTCACCGAGATCTCTTCTCAACCAAATCTTCCTTGTTGTTTCCTGCTGGGCTAGCCTCCATGACTTCTCCACCAATTCATCTACATCCTTTTGTGACTTAAGTTTGATTCTTATTGGCCTCATACCTTCTCCTGTGAACTTTCCAATTCTATGGAAGTCCTCTATTTCTTGTACTAGGTCTTTTCCTCCTCCTGCACCACATTAATGATATTATTTATCACCTTTTTATGTTTTTCTCTCTCCATTTTACTCGGTGTCTTATCCTCCTCCACACCAAATATCACCACACATCTCTTTTTGTCTACAGTTTCCTCACCAATGTCTCATTTGACTTAATAACCTTCACCACTTTCTCAGCAATCTTCTCTTCTATGATCTGTTGATCTATAATTTCAGCAAGGCCCAAAGTTTTCTCCCCAGACTCTTTGATTTCCTTTTCCAGACTTGCAACTTTGTAATTTACCTCCTTTCTTTCCATTTCCTGACTTTTTTTTCATTCAGCCTGCTTCTCCATCACTTTTCCTAAAGATTCTCCACATTTGTCGCAATTCACTTTAATTAACTTAACCTCCTCTTTCAGTACTGCATTTTCTGTCTTCATTTCAGCGCACTCTTTCAGCACATTGTTATGACTCTTTTCCAGTTCTCCATACTTTTCAAATAGTTTTTCAATTTTTCCTTCTAATTCCAGAATTTTCTTGACATAGACGCTCTTTTCCATTGTATCTTGGAAGCCTGTGAAGTCTAATTTGTCTTCCGAATATGCGGCCGCCATGTTGCGCAGATGTAAACAACTCCCAGCTGATGGTTCCAACGCAGGTTACAGTTAAAATTCACCTTCCCTGGACATTACTTGCTTCTCAACAGTTAACATATGGAGACGGGACAAACATTACATGCTCCTTACCCACCTTAGTTACTCTTAGGCAACGGCAACAGTAGTAGTAAAGATGATTTCTCCGGAGCTCAGCGACCGCGTCTTCTGTGTACCGTACCGTACGTGTGTGTGTGTGTGTGTGTGTGTGTGTGTGTGTGTGTGTGTGTGTGTGTGTGTGTGTGTGTGTGTGTGTGTGTGTGTGTGTGTGTGTGTTTTCACGAATGTTACAAGGCGGGACGCATGTAACTTATCTTTCGAGAGAGAGAGGGAGGGAGGAGGAGAGAGAGAGAGAGAGAGAGAGAGAGAGAGAGAGAGAGAGAGAGAGAGAGAGAGAGAGAGAGAGAGAGAGAGAGAGAGAGAGAGAGAGAGAGAGAGAGAGAGAGAGAGAGAGAGAGATGGGAACAGTCTATGCCATTGGGTAATTTTAGACACAAGGCGGGACACATGTAGCTTATCTTTAGTGATTGGTGGAGACAAGGATGGTGGGAGGAGCACTAGGATTTCAAGGACAGCATACGGCATGTGTCGCTGGTATCCAACACATTATACGGGACAACTGAACTGAAGAAAGCTCAGAAAAGAAATATGACGCCTATGTAGGCGTCACCGTATATGCTACTGGGGCTTCATGACGCCTTCATAGGCGTCACCGTATTGAAGGGGTTAATATGTAAAGTGGTTTCCTCCAATGATCACCTACCATCTGTTGTTTGTTGGTGCAAACTACCGTCCCACCCTACTGTTGAGGCGTCTGTGAATAATTCAATGTCAGGCCCTGATCTAAAAATGGCCCTATCCTGCACTGCTGCATCGCTGCACCACCAAGCTAACTCAGATTTCATGTCTTGCGAAATCATCATAGTATCAAAGTTCCCTTGGGCTGCCACCAGAAGGCCAATGACCCGAGCCATTTGTCTGATTTGTGCCACATCCTTACACATGAGTGCCCCACAAGCTTGCACTAGCTTCACCACTCTGCGTTCTGGAAGTTAAAATTTCATGGTAACTGTGTCAATAATGTTCCCCAGATACTTAATCTTTTGAGTTGGGACCAAAACTGATTTTTCCACATTAATACAGAACCCCAGTTGCTGCAAAAGAGCTAATGTGTCCTGCACACATGCCATACAATCTTCCCAAGAACTATTACAAATAAGGGAGTCATCAATGAAGCTAGTAATAGTGTAACCCTTATTTCTCAAAGTGGAATAAACTGGCTTCATGAGCTTGGTGAAAATTCTTGGGCCTTCTGAGATCCCATTAGAAAGACATGTAAATTTATAAACTGTCCCCTGCCAAGTGAAACAAAGGAACTTCTGTTGTTCTTCAGCAATCTTAATGGAGTAATATGCATGTCTTAAATCCACAGAAGCTAAATAGTCTCCTGCATTAATAAGCCTAATTGCCTGCTCGAAATCCTCGATTTTAAAATGTTGATATGGGATGTATAAATTTAGTTCCTCCAAGTTCAGAACCATCCTGTACTCCCCATTCTTCTTTGCCCTGAGAAAAATGGGAGAAATCCCTTGCTCCTCATGTCTAGTTGTAATTTTGATGATTTTAAGATCTAACAATTTTTTAATCTCAGCATTAATAATAGCTTGCTCCATTTTATTGAAGCGATACTCCAAATTACCTGAAAACAGATATCTAATTAAATCCACATCAATGTTAAGATGGCAATGCTAAACATAATCTAAAATAATGGGGTCATTGGTGATCTGATGCCATTCACAAACAAATTTGTGAAGCCTGCCACCTTCAAAATTCTCACTTGCATGGGTTACTGCCGGGGCCTGAAGCCGCCCCGGCTTTTGGCGTTTTTTGTCTCCATGTTGTGGAATCCATGAGAAGCCCGTTGACCATCCCTAAGGCCACGCTTCCAGAACCCATAAGGTTGGAAACGGAAAGAGAAACCTCGGGATGTAGCTCCAGGTCCTAAGCCTCTTGTCCTGCTACCAGGAAGACGCCACGAAAATGAAGTTCTCTTGGCCGTAATTGTTGACTTTAGCTTAGCTGGCTCTTCAATCTGCTTCACACTCCTGGACACATCATCTCCAAAAAGAAACCGAGTCATTGGTACCTTCTCTGTGCAGAGATGACTAAACTTCTGGTTGAGTTCACGTTTCATCACAAACCTCCTTGCTTGGTTGTTTCTGAAGTTAGCATTCCCCAACAAGGCGAGAGCACTATTAAGAACTCTCTTGTGCCACCACTGAGTGCTTTCCCTCTTGTGCCACTTTATCCAAGGTCAACAATGACTTAGTAATAACCGAAGCCGCTCTCAGAATGTCCTTATTAACTTCCTTCATGCGGAAGTCAGTCCTCCTAGCCTCAGTCCTTAAAGCATCCAAAATCTCTGGATTGCACTCTACAGGCGCCAGTGTGTGACAGTTGGACGGCCTCATCACACACTCATCCTCACAGATAGCTTTGTGATCCTCTTCCCACAGACCATTCTCAAACACAAAGTTCACCATGTCAGCCACTTTACTGTCAATCACCCCAGAAACAACTTCTGGCGGGCCAAAAATCTTTGCACATTGATGCAATGGCCCAATGTCCGTGGGCAATGGGTCAGTTACCCCCTCATCATCGCTGGCCTCCGCCACAAACCCAGAGAAATCACCTGATGAGGCACCACACGGAGGTCCATGAGATGGACCGGCACCATCATTAACAACAGATGAGCGGGGAGAAGGTGCCATCCTGGTAACAACCGCTGCCCGTGGGGGTGAAGAAAAAACACCCTTGTCTGCTTTTAGCAGGTTAACCTCCCTTCGCAGCTCAGCCAAACCCTTCAACACAACGTTCCACTGGCTAGGAGGTGCCGAATCCTGTGTGACAGCTGGTTTGGTGCATGAGGTGGCACCTGCCACCCTCCTAATCCAGGAGCCAGGTCGAGACGAGTGCTTTGACACTCTCCCGCTAGCCGTAAGCGTAGCCTCCGCCCCATGTGGCATGATGGCTCGCTCTTCTGCCGAATCGGAGGATGCCATGGAAACAGCTGTAACACCAAAACAAACCTTAAGCCAAGCACAACTAAATATAGCCACGTAATGTTCCCATGGAAGTCACTATACCGCTCCCTACTTGGATTACGGATAGTAGGCACTGTACCTGCTTTGACAGGTGACGTGGCCTTCTGAAAAACAGAAATCGAAACACTGGAACGGGAGACGACACCTCCCAACCTACGTCCGCCTGGTGTGGTGAGATGTAAACAACTGACGAGCGGCTCAGTGTGACAGTATCTCATGTGTTCCCTTTACCCCACAGCAGAGGTGATTTGATGAAGTAAAATAAAGCTGTGTGAGTGGAACCCCGCCAACCATGTGAAGAGTACTACATAGGCAGATAAGGCCCTTGTACAGAGTGACCAGCTGCAATGGCAAGAAAAACTGGCAGAGATGCCTCAGAACACCTAACTTCATAGAAGCTGTTTTAACAAGAGATGAGGTGCAAAATTTTCAGTTAAGATCACACAGTGTAACAAAATTTTGACTTTTTTTTGTCTTTGGTCAATTAATGCTATTTTCTATTTCCTTTCATCTAAAAAACGAAGAATATACTGCTTATTCTCTTTAAACTTTGATTTTTATAAACTGGCCAGTGATTAATGTGTAAACAAGTCGATCGTCATCAGTCATTACTATCTGCATTCATCAAGCATGGCATCCAGAGGTTGTAAGCATCCGACAGACGGATTTTGCTACATCTGTGGCAAGTTTATCAAAACTAGAGCTAAAAAGTACTCTCTGGAAAGATCACTGAAAATGCACAAGGCCCCTCATTTCACCTGCGAACTCTGCAAAAGAACTCTGGAAGGTAAGAAAAACACTAATATATATATATATATATATATATATATATATATATATATATATATATATATATATATATATATATACAGTCAAACCTCGCCGAACACGAAACTCGTGTATACACGAATTGGTAAAATATCCCATATTTCGCCGAGCACGACTTTGACTCGCGATTGCACGATTTGGTCTCCATTTGAATCTTCCGCTGGTCCTGGTGGATGCACTTGACCTCCCCTCCCAAGCGTCTTGGACTCTTCGTAATTTGCTGAAAGTCATGGAAGATGCAACATCCCTCTTCACTGAAACAGATCCCATCCTGGAGAGGAGCATTACCATATTTTACTGCTTGCAAGACGCTGCATCTTGGAAGACGCACCCTAATATTTGAAAGAAATTTATAAGAAAAAAAAAGTCAGTCTCATACAAGAACGCATTCACCATATACCCGACCACTGAACACAAAAACATAAGAAGCAAGGAGCCTGCAACACACTATTGTTTCACCACTCATTACAAATTTGCTGGATCACTCACCACAAATTTAAAACTATGTAAATAAAAACACCATAGGTAAATACATATACACAGTGAAACAGTCCATCTCTTCTTGTTTTAGTGGCGGGCGACAGCATGTTTTGGACCTGTTGTTTACATTACGGAATCACTTGTCCGACTGCTGAAACCGAACACGTCAGTGCTGCAGTTTGTATTTATTTTATTTTGCAGTCGTGCTTCATAGGCTTTATCAATGTGAATACAATTCACAAGTGGAGTTTTGACTCTTGCTTGAATGAGTAAGCCACTTGGATGTTCTATCAATAAAGGTATAAAGGCACCTGGCATGATGTGTGTGCGTTCGTGTGCATGTATGTATGTGTTGCAATGAGACAAGGGAGCGGCCCATTTTCTCCACACGCTGAGTAGGCTGTAGGAAGGATTATGGTATTGTAAATACTTGTAACACCTAAGTACTGAGTTTACATAATATAAAAGGCTAAATTAAATGGTAATTAAGCTAACATCATAATGTAATGACTCAACATATAAATCCAGGTCGCTATCTGTCAAATGTCCAAGCTCACTTGAGGTTGGATGCTGCCTTATAATACAACATTTATCTTGGAAGATGCACTAGTATTTTTCAGGGTACTTTTTAGGAAAAAAAGTGCGTCTTATAAGCCGTAAAATACGGTAAGTTCAAGAGAGGTGTTGAGGAGCTTCGTTTGCCCTACAAGGAGACCTTACGCCATATGGAAGCATCTGCCAGTTAGAGGCACATCACTTCATATTTCAAGCCCTCTCCAACCAGCAAATAAACTAAAGGTACTAGTACTATAATTAAATAAATTGTGTGCTTGGTACTTCATTTTTTTTTTTTCAGCCTTTTTGGTAAAAATTTTTTGGCGGGAGGATCTGGGAACGTAACCCCCATTTTTCCACAGGGCCTATTATTCGTCGAACAAGAATCTTGCCGTACACGACGAGCTCAGGAACGTAACTGTCGTGTTGGGCGAGGTTTGACTGTGTATGTATGTATATATATATCTATCTATCTAACTATATATATATATATATATATATATATATATATATATATATATATATATATATATATATATATATATATATATATATATATATATATATATATATATATATATATATATATATATATATATATATATATATATATAGTGTATACTTTTTATTTTAACATATCCTATTACATTGAGTTGAATGTATCTGTATTTTTATACTTATGTTTTCATTCTGCTTTTTACAGGTTGGTACAGAGGGGAAAACAGAGCTATGAGATTTGCAATTCCCTGAATTTGGAGGGAACCAACTGATCACTCAAGCAATTACTTTTTCTGTATGGTAGACCCTTCCAAACGTCGAGCAGGCAAAAATGCGCCTGCTATCATATATCCTGACCTTCTGTCATCCATTGCGCCAGTGCCACACTGCTCTGAGCTCCCCGTACCCACTCCTCCTAAGAGAGAGAGCATCATGGTTTACAAAAGGAAAGTAATTCAGAAGAACATGAAGACACTGATCCAGAGTTAAGAGATGCAACTGATGAGAGAAATCCATACTAACCCAGCCAAGAAGATATCAATGACCTGATCAGAGATCTTGGCCTCATGAAGTCAAATGGCAAGCTTTTAACATCGAGACTCAAGCAGTGAAATTTGCTAGATGAGAGTGTGCACATATCAGGTCAGAGAAAGCGTCACCAGCATTTTTCAAGCTTTTTCACTTGTCAAGATGAGCTTTGCTTTTGCCACAATGTGACCGGTCTGTTTGAGGCAATTGGAATTACCCTTAACCCCAAAGAATGGTGGCTCTTTATCAACAGCTCGTGCAGAAGCCTCAAAGCAGTGCTGCTTCATAACGGGAATATGTACCCATCTCTCCCCCTCGCCCACTCTGTCCAGCTCAAAAAGGAATACAAGAGTGTCAAGATGTTGTTAGATGCCTTGAAATACGAAGAGTACCGTTGGGAGGTTATTGGAGACTTCAAAATGGTGGCTTTCCTGATGGGTCTCCAAAGCGGCTTTACCAAGTATCCTTGTTATCTTTGCCTTTGGGACAGCAGAGATACCATGGCACATTACCTCAAGCGGGACTGGCCACAGCGAATCGAGTTTAGTGTGGGGAAGAACGTCAAATGGGAGCCATTGTTGGATCCCAGAAAAGTACCATTTCCTCCACTCCACTTAAAACTGGGCCTTATGAAACAATTCGTCAGAGTTCTAGATAAGGAGTCCCCAGCTTTCAAGTAGCTCCAAGATTTCTTCCCCAAGTTGTCTGCAGCAAAAGTTGAAGCCGGTGTCTTTATTGGTCCACAAATAAAAAAGGTCATGGAGTGCAAGGAGTTTCCCAAAAAAACTCTCAAGGACAGAGAGAGCAGCATGGGACAGCTTTGTTGTAGTAGTTCTTGGCTTCTTGGGGAATCATAAGGCCGAAAACTATGTGGAGCTTGTTGAGAACTTGGTGACAAACTACGGCAAGATGCGTTGCAGGATGTCCCTTAAAGTCCATATCCTTGACGCCCATCTTCATAAATTGAAGGCAAACATGAGAGCGTACTCCGAGGAGCAAAGCGAGCGCTTTCACCAGGGTATATTGGACTTTGAATGCCGCTACCAAGGGTCTTATAATAAAAACATGATGGGAGACTACATTTGGGGGCTGATTCGTGAAAGTAATCTACAGTATAAGCGTAAAACTAGAAAAACTACTCATTTCTAATGTGTCTATTGTCTCACTGGTGTAATTCTAGAATAAATAAATGCTATTATTGCATTATATGAGGCTGGTATTGCAAGAGGGGGATAACCCTCAAAAATGGTGAAATCGAGTTATGGATGGCTCACAAAGGGTGTCAAAAGGTCCTAAGCACGTCAGCCATACCAAAATCGACCATTTGGTGGGCGTTCTGAAGGTCTAAAGTCGAGCAAAACGCACACAAAAAAAATTGAGACTAACATTGGAAGTGAGTGCAAGCTGGAGATAAACTCACGCTCGGCCAATCACAACTTCTGTTTACTTTCAGGGAGGACCACGTGCGGAAAACAACACGGTTTTTAATCCTGCCTGATCTTTCTCCACAGACCCACACCATTGTGCCTTATTACGCATAAAAGATTGTTCCTGATAATGAACTTAACTGTCTCAAGCCAGTGTAAAGGATGAGTCAACCAAAATGATCATACTAATTTTTTCACTAATTTTTCAGGTTAATAGTACTCAACTTTTATTTAAAAAAATACTTTTTATTATGTAATGCAGTCAGGTAACGTAGTCTTCATAATATACTACTCGTTTTATCATAAAGTAACGTAATTTCATTGATATATCTCATAAATTCTTGGAAAATATGTGCTGTAGGTAGCAAAACAATTTTTTTTTCAGAAGAAAAAAAATTTTTGATTGCAAAAATTTCTTGAATTTTTATTTTTTTGTATTGGTATTATACATTACATCATAAGACCCTAAAAAACACAAAAAAAAAACTAACCTACCCTGGGTAACTTTTTTGGCTAGTAACTGTATAGTTTTATTTATTTATTTATTTTTTAGGAGACGCTACCCTAACCTAACCTAACCTATTTTTTTTTATTTATTTTTTTTTTTTAGGAGACGGAGATGAAAATAAGGTGACAAAACAGAACTCTTCGAGACCTTTATTTTGATGTATGATAATAGCATAGTATGCCCTTCCTTCAATGCGAAACAAGTGGCTAACTTTAAAGCGTATTTTCTTGAAAGTAGGGTCGTGAGGGTTATCCCCCTCTTGCAATACCAGCCTCATATGTCGTTTTGTATCTACTTTGTTCAAGTCAAACTTCAAATTTGCCATTTTGTCCCTATGAGAATGGGTAAATTTAAAAAATGTCATTATCCTGGACACAAAAGGAAAATTAGAAATTAATATAAGTATTTTTTTATGTTTTCTAGACATAAGCAAATAAGAAATAACAGTTTCAACTCAAGGACAAAAGCTTTGTTACACGGTGATTAGAGCAGCCAATCTTCTGTGGGTGGCTATATTTGTACACACCAGCTAATCAACAGACACAAGTGAGGGTGGGGATGCATTACGGTAACGTCCTGTGGAATGCACCATTTCAAGATAAATTTACTTTATACAAGTAGTTTATCTATTTATTTTCTTTTTTTGTTATGTTTTATTATTTCTTATACAATATTTATTACTTATAAGTACCCTTTCCTTACCTAAATACATGTAAAAATATTGCAGTGTTCTTTTGGGGGAGGCTGGAACAGATTAATGGCAGTTCAATGCATTTCAATGCAAAATTTTTTTTTGAGTTACGTACATTTTAGATACGAGGTCTGTCATAATGAATTAAACTCATATATCAAGGTACCACTGTACATCAAACTTATTAGATAAATCATGACCTCTGTTCTTGATAATCACCTTTATGACATGTCCTTTATTTATTTATTTTTTCTTTAAATTCTGGACTTTTGATATATGAGTATAAGCTGTACTACATGAGACAATATTTGCCTGAGTTGGGGAAAACTGATTGTAACGTTCACAGCAGTTATCTATTATACTTTATTCCATCAAAGAAAGATATTATTTGCTCATCATTACTACCATTTATTCTTAAATGGATGATAAAAACAGCTGGGGATCATGTTATGTTTGTAAAATACCAGAGGCCACATTCTGTGGTATTTTCAGGATCATTCATAATCTGGAATTTTCTGTGCTCCAGTAGTGGCAAGCCTCAGGTCTGAAAGTTGCCGGATTTGGAATTTAACCTGTATACAGAGCTTGTCACAGCATTATGCTGGGTGAGCAACCCAGCATAATGCAATGACAAAAAACAATGGCCTACTATACAAGGGGGTCTTTTCCAGTCATGACATTATGCCAGGCACCAGCCATTAACATGATGTCACTGCCTTCCAACACACACATCACAGTACTACCTCAGTGTACGTATGGCTGCCATGGTGAGAGTAAGTGTTGCACTGTTGTTCTCTCATTTACACCATCTTTTGTCTGTGTTTCCCTTGGTTTCAGGGCTATACCTTAGTGACTATGGGTAAAAGGAAGTCGTTATCGCCTGTAACTATAGCTCAAATAATGGGGCTTCACAAAGCTGGGCTCCATACAAGAGAAATAGCATCAAATGTTGATGTGAGTGAGCGATATGTGAGAAAATGAGTGAAGCGTTTCAAGGATGACAGTGCTGTTGAGTTATCGTCTGCTAAACCTTGGCCAGGCCCAAATCAAAAAGCAGACATGGGTTTTTTTTTCTTTCAATTCTCACAAGGGAAATTCAATTATAATTTATAATTATGGGTAGGTATGTAGCTAAAAATGGATTTTACATTAAAAAATCCTATTTGTTGTTACACATACTACTACCTATAATTAATAATTACTGCTGAAGAACTGAATCCCAAGTATGAAAAGGAGGATGACCTCAATCCTAAAAACAACTTTCATTCCCCATACCATAACCTTACAAGGCAGAGGCCATGTCCTGAGGTGGGTGCAGCACTTGTATCCCATGACAGGGACAAAACAAGAGGAGTGAGAGGAACACCACAAATCTCCCCATGGGAAAGGCCCAATGACCCAGATACATAGAACAGCATATATAAGGAACCACCCAATAAAATTATTGAATCACCCTGAGAGCTGACACATCAGGGGCCCAGAGAAAAGATATCCAAATACTGATGAGTAGTATTCCTAAGATATCAAGAAGCAAAAGTGGACATACTCTTCCAAGTTCCTGCCTGAAGAACGGTAGGAATACACCAAATCTTCTTAAACAAGGCACTCATCGCCAGTGCTCTTACTTCATGTACCTTCATTCAAACTAGGCACTGTTAGAAATTGGTGTTCCACACAACCTAAGGGGAATTTAATAAAAAGTTAATGTGAATAAGAAATTTAAAGGAGACACCGGTAAATAAAAGTAATCACCAGACTCTTACCCGGCAGTTATGGCTGGGAGCATTCACATCCACATTTCAGTGTTCCAGCTGCCAATGAATAGCTAGCTAGCTACAGGACCTGCAACCTCTAAGCTAACATTAACAGCTAGAAACTTATCTGGCTTTCAATACGGTGGGAGTATCGAGTCTGGCGGGATCAAGTTCTCCTGCATGTGGTACCTTTTATGTAGTCAAAAGGACGAGCGGTGATGTTGACGCCTTGGCAGTTGGGACGAGAGTGAGCCAGCGCACTAGCCGACCCCAAAATGTTGCCAATGCCTATCATCACACTCACAATCCCCTTTGATTATTTTTTAAATATTATTTGCCCTTTTAATGGTTTAAATGTTTATCATAATTTTATTTTAATATATATAAATGGAATAACCTGAGGGAAGCAACGATTTGCCATCAGTAAATTAATTTATTTATCCTTTATTTTAAGATTAATTCCAACAGCACATATCTTCCTCAGAAAACATCCTCATGGATTGGCATAGGAAGTGGGAGGGGTAGGTAAGACTTTCTTCAAATTTGGGCAGATCATGTAAGCCTATTTTTGCCCAAATAACCAAAATAGCCTCCATTAGAAATTCCAGTCAAAACTAGTCATGATGAGCCTATAAGTTTGAGAATGTGTGGGAAACCTATAATACACAACCACAAATAATGAAAAATAATTGCAAAAAGACTGAAACAAATTGAGGTACTACTGTGTCACTGGCACATAAGCCTCAATATCTGTCAGCAATAATGCCCTTATAGTCTCCCTCCTGACTGGTGGCTTTGGGTCCAAACATAATTAAGGTAGTAAGCACTGCCAGTCTTCCACTGAAGATAACATTGGCTGAAAATATGCAGAATGAGAGAGTGAGTTTACCTATACCTATAAATTTGCTACAGGAAATGAGCTACACTCGTGGTGTCCCGTTCGCTTGAATCCATTTATCATATTTTCTTTAAAACTATGGATATTTCTTGCTCTCACTACACCCTCTGGTAATCTATTCCAGGCAGTGACAGTTCTTGCTGGGAAACTGAACTTTTTAATATCAGTTGTACACCCCGGAATCCTCAATTTCAAATCATGATTATCTCTTGGTCTTCTCGTCATATCCAGTTCGAGAAAGTCATCTCTATCAATCTTGTCAATCTCATTTACACACTTGAACAGTTGGATCATATCACCTCTTCTTCTTCTCTCTTCCAACATTGGCAGATTTAGTCTACATAATCTTTCCTGATAATCTATATCATGCAAGGCTGGCACCAGTTTCGTTGCCGCTCTTTGTACCCGTTCCAGTTTATGTATATGCTTCCTCAAATGAGGTGCCCACACCACCTGTGCATATTCTAATTTTGGTCTCAGAATCGATTCTATTACTTTTTTGAACAGTGTTTCATTCAGGTGAGTAAATGTAGTTCTGATATTTGCAACTATTGCTAAACCTTCCCCTACAATTTTGTTTATATGTCCCTCAGGTGACAAGTTGTTTTGTACTATAACCCCCAAGTCTTTTTCTCTTTCTACACACATTAGATTCACTCCACCTAAGTTATAGCTTGCATGAGGTCTATGTATACTTCTTCCCATTTCCAACACATGACATTTGTCAGCATTAAATTCCATCATCCATTTATTGCTCCATTCATGAATAATATCCAAGTCCTCCTGTAAACCTTGACAATCTTCTTGGGATTTTACTTGTCTCATTATTTTTGCATCATCTGCAAACAAATTAATATAACTTCTCACTCCATCCGGTAGATCATTTACATATATCAGGAACATTAGGGGTGCCAGCATGGACCCCTGTGGGACTCCACTCTCTACTTCAGCCCATTCAGAGCTTACACCCCGTACTACTGTCTTCATTTTCCTCCCTGATAAGTAACTTGTCATCCATTTAAGTATCTTGTCCCTAAGTCCTCCATATTTTTCCATCTTCCACTTAAGTCTTTTATGGGATACCTTATCAAAAGCCTTTTTTAGATCAAGATATATACAGTCAACCCATCCTCCTTTCAGATCAACTATGTCAATTACTCTTGAATAAAAACTTAGAAGATTGGTAACGCAAGGTCTTCCCTTTCTAAATCCAAATTGCTTTGATGAAAGAATTTCTCTTTCTTCTAGGAACTTTATCCATCTATCTCTTATTATTCCCTCTAACACCTTTATCAATATACACAAGAGAAACAGGCCTGTAGTTTAACAGTGACTCTCTACTTCCTCCTTTATGTATAGCCACTATTTGTGCTTCCTTCCACTTTTCCGGAACATATCCTTCTTCTAATGACTTCATGTATAACTGATGAATTGGCCAACTTAATTCCTCTGCACAACATTTCAATACCCATCCTGACATTTGGTCCGGTCCCATTGCCTTATTTACATCCAGCATCTGAAGTCTTGTTATGACTTCCTTTCTATCAAATACAATGTTTTCCAACTTGGGTCGTTGATATCCTCCTAGTACTCCTTCTTCTCCAACATAATCACCATCTTTTACAAACACTGATTTAAACTTGTTATTTAACACCTGAGCTATTTCTCGCTCATTTTCAATAATCTCTCCTTCCACTTTCAGCTTCTGAATTGCACCTTTAATTTTTGTTTTACCATTAATGTATTTGTAGAAAAGTTTAGGATCACTTTCATATTTATTCACAATGTTTTTCTCATATTTAGCCTCTTCCTCTCTTCTCACCTCTGTATACATATTCCGTGCTCTGTGATACTTTTCCTTTGTCCATTCATTCCTTCTTTTTCTCATATTTTTCCATGCTCTATCTCTCTCTTCTTTGGCTTTTCTGCATCGCTCGTTAAACCACACTTTTTTATCTCTTTCTCTTGGCTTATATAAAGGGACTGTTTTCTGAACCACTTCGTCGTATACTCTCAGTACCTCTTACAGCATTGCCTCTGTATTCAATTCCAAGATCCTCTCGAACCACCTCCTCTCTCTAAAATATTTCTTCATATTCTCTATGTCAGCCTTCTTAAAGTTGTACTTATTAATCGCAATTTTCTGGGACTCACACTCCAATCCATATCTGAGCCACACTTCACATATTAGGACTACGTGATCTCTTCCTAGTGGGCTCTCAATCGTTATATTACCTATTTCTTTTTCCTTTCTAGTAAATACTAGATCGAATCTTGATGGGTTATCATCTCCTCTAACTCTTGTCATTTCTTTGATGTGTTGGTACAGAGCATTTTCTGTCATTTGATCAAATACTTTAGCTCCCCAACTCCCTTCTCGCATTTTGGCTCCACACTTTCCCAGTCCACTTCTTTACAGTTAAAATCACCACAAAGTATGATGCAATTTGATCCTCTGATTAATTTTTCTAAGGTATCCAAGGTCTCTTTCCTCATTCTCTCGTGGCTTTCTTTTGTCCAAGCTCCTGTGTATGGTGCTATGTACGTCTTTATCACCGTTATTTTTTCATTTTCTTTCGTTGTAATTTCCACTGCTAACACTTCAGCTAATTCAGACTCAATCTCTATATTTTTCACCCTTAAACTATTGTGGACCAGAATACAAACTCCTCCACCAAATCTACCCACTCTGTCTTTCCTCCAAATGTTGTATCCTTCCCAGCCAAACAACTCCAAATTTATCTCTTTTTTTTACTTTAGTTTCCACCATACAAAATACCATGGGATTTTTTTCCCTTAGCAAGTCTGCTATTTCTAGTCTTTTGGAGCTTATGCCATCCGCATTGGTATAAATTAACCTTAGATCCACAAAGACTTCTTCCTTCACACCTCTTGTCACTACTCCCTGGGGGCCATCATCCCTCCTATGGCCCCTTCCACCTCTACTGGCACACCTCTCTTGAACAGTCTCACCACTTTTCCCTCCTTACAGCAAAATAATATTTCTTAGCTTCTTCATCTGTTCTGTTTTCATTTTGACTTCTAGCCACTTTTCTCATCTCTTGAACTTTCATTCTCTCTGGTAATGACATATCTCTATTTATATAGATTTCCCTCTATCCTTCTGAGCCTGCTTGCCATGGCCAACACCTCCCTTACAGTTCTTTCAGAGCTAAATCTCACTTTCACAGGTCTTTTGTTACAACTTTTCATATCGTGATCGTATCTACCCACTCGCCTTATATCTAATATATCTTCCATCCATCTGTCTTCATCATCCTTTATTTCATCAAATATCTTATGCACCATATTTTTGACATGATCGTGTCTCTTAACTATACTTTCTATCACTGGTTCTTGTATTCCTGATATAATAATTGAGGAAGCCCTTTCACATTCTTCTCTTATTAGGTTGGCATTTTCCTTGATTTCTCCCTTCACCAGTCCTTTCATGTCACCCACCACTTCTTCCACCCTGGAGCTCATTTTTGTTAGCTTACTTTTGTCCTCATTTAAATCCCTGCTCAATTTTACAACCTCATTATACTTTCCACCAATTTTTCAGACTTTTTAACACTTGTCTCAATTTTCCTCTTATTTTGCTCCATTTTTCCTACACACTCCTCTGATTTCTTCACACTTGACTCTACAGCTTTATTATTTTCTTCCACATTATTTAGTAAAGCATTCAACACTTCATCTTGTTTGCTTAGTTCATTTTTCAATTCTTCAAACTGGCTTCTCATATTCTCTGTTTCTGTCTCAAACTGTTTGACCTTCCTCTTAAGGCCTACAACATCACCAATCAAAAGAGAGAGAGAGAGAGAGAGAGAGAGAGAGAGAGAGAGAGAGAGAGAGAGAGAGAGAGAGAGAGAGAGAGAGAGAGAGAGAGAGAGAGAGAGAGAAGAATGTTGGGCATATCTCCAAGACATTCAGGATTACAAGTAGGGTGTTGCATCAGTTAGTCTAGGTTATGGAGGACAGCAAAGTTGAAGGCTAATTCAACACGATAGTCAGTGAAGGGAGAGGGAAGCTAAAGCTGGTGGTGAGCATTGAAATCTCCAAGGATGGATATCTCTGCAAAAGGGTAGAGGGACAGAATGTGCTCCACTTTGGACGTTAAATAGTCAAAGAATTTACTATGGTCAGAGAAATAGACAGCACTGATAAATTTAGTTAAGACAGTGACTGTTGAGTCTAAGCCGGATGGTGGAAAACTCAGAAGATTCAAGAGCTAGGGAACGAGAGCAAGTCAAGTCATTGCACACATAGGAGCAAAACCAGCTTTGGAACGAAAATGAAGATATAGAAAGTAGGACAGAACAAAGAAGGTTTTTTTTTATTTTATTATTTTTTTTTATGCAAGACCTGCCAAGGGCTACAACATATTAGAGAAAAAGGCCTACTGGAACTGCAGGTTCCCTTAAAGATTTTAAAGGAATTAGCCAAAAGCTAGAGACAAAAAATGTCTTGAAACCTCCCTGTAGAAAATGGAAATACAGAAGCAGGTAGGAAGTTCCAGAGTTTACCAGTGAAAGGTATGAATGATTGAGAATACTGGTTTACTCTTCTATTAGAGGGTTGGAGAGAATAGGGATGAGAGGAAAAAGAAAACCTTGTGCAGCGAGGCCACAGGAGAACAGGAGGCATGCAGTTAGCAAGATCATTAGAGCAATTAACATGCAAATAGCAATAAAAGATAGAGAGAGATACAACATTTTGGCGGTGAGAAAGGGGCTGAAGACAGTCAGTTTTGATTCCACCCTATCTAATAAAGCTGTATGAGTGGAACCTCCCTAAACATGCAGAGAGTACTCTATACAAGGACAGATAAGGCCCTTGTACAGAGTTAGCAGTTGGAGGGAAGAAAAAAACTGGCAGAGATGCCACAGAATTCCTAACTTCAAAGAAGTTGTTTTAGCAAGAGATGAGATGTCAAATTTCCAGTTAAGATTATGAGTAAAGGATAGACCAAGCATATTCAGTGTGGAAGAGGGACACAGTTGAGTGTCACTGAAGAAGAGGGGATAGTTGTCTGGAAGGTTGTGTTGAGTTGATAGATGGAGGATTTGAGTTTTTGAGGCATTGAACACTACTAAGTTTTCTCTGCTCCAATCAGAAATCTTAGAAAGAGCAGAAGTCAGGCATGCTGTGGCATTCCTGTGTGATCTGTTTACTTCCTGAAGGGTTGGTCATCTATGAAAGAACGTGTAAAGATGTAAGGTTATATTATCAGCGTAGGAGTGGACAGGGCAAGACGTTTGGTTAAGGTCATTAATGAAAAATAAAAAAAGATTGAGTGATGGGACAGAACCCTGAGGAACACCAATTTCAACATATTGCACATACTAATTCATAATTTCAATTTTCTAAGGTACCATCATGCATTTTAAAAGAAAGAATTCAAAGAAATAACTTCTGAAACTTACCAAGTAGCATAAATTCTGACAGTATTAAATTTATGGAGACTTGTAATATTGTGTTCATCCAAAGCAAAGAACACAAAGAATTTTTTTGTCTTCCTTTTTTCGGCTGCTTCTACATTTTTGTTGTCTGTTTCCACAGGCACTGGAAATTCTTCTACATTGCTCCCAATGGCCTCACATAATGCTGCATTACTTGGTAGTTGTCCACCAATATTTATCAATCTTAAATCCAGATACTTTGATGAAACTTTGTAAGATGATGACCAGAGGATTTCAGCTGAAGATGCTGTATTGTCTATCATGAGGTCTTGTAGGTTCTTCACTGATGGTGAGCAGATGGAATTCATCTCACATTTTTGTTCTTGAGACTCCATCTTCACTACATCATTTGTGTTGATATCATGGTGGTGTATCTTATATAAAGGCAATGACTGTTTTGGAGATATCCCACAGAGACTCGTTAGAGAAAACCTATGCCTCCAAAGAGTGATGCATGATCTCCAAGACATAAGCATAATCTTCAGGTGTTGTGCTTGCCCTTCTCTGAAAGAGAAAAATTAACATAAGTTTTTTTTGTCCTTTTCAACTTAAAAGCTTTGTAAATCACAAAAATCACCTATACCACAAGGCTTTGTCTCCCTAGACCTCAAAAATTAAACCAAACATTTAAGAGAAAGATACATATACATATGTACCATATATATATATATATATATATATATATATATATATATATATATATATATATATATATATATATATATAATATATATACTTATACATATATATACACACAGCAATACTCCGCTTAACAAACAGGATAGGGGGTGTCAAAGCTGTTCGTAGAGCGAAAATTCGTTAAGCGGAAGTAATTTTCCCATAGGAAATAATGGAAACGGGAGATGCGTTATGGGCTGGTCCCCAACATACCACATGGGTAAAAAAAAAATTATATATACGTACCTCTACCATTAATAACCAAGTATCCCCAACATTCTACGTATATATATGACTTATACGAATTCCCCACCCCCCTAAAAAAATTAAACTCAGACTTAAGGGAGATGCAGGATTTATTTATTTAATTTTGTGGGATTTAAGATTTTGGGATTACTATTGTATCTCCAAAATCTTCAGACCCTAAATTACCAGATGGTATAGTTTAATTTTTGATAATTAAATACCCTTTCCATCAGGAAGCTATTTTTAAATGTCTTGTGTGATTGTGTCATAGCCTGACTCATGCTCTACACAGTATATGGCCAGGAGTCAAGTAGGGAGGTGTGTCATTTAGCTCTCTAATTTTTGCCTGACAGGTATAAATTGACGAGAATTAGAATGAGAAACATCGAGAAGAGAAGACAACTAGAAACAAACAAACAAATGTATTGTTGTGAGACAGCTGGACTTTCAATTCTGGCCTCCCCTCTCCCCTCCGTAATTAGTGTTATCTCCCCCTCCAAGACCCTGCCTCACCCCATGCCTCACTGCCAGGCTTCTCCACCATCTCTCTATATCATAAGACTGTTATGATCTTTTCAAACACTTTTTTTTTTCTTACTGCCTTCATCATCACAACTTTACATGACATAGCTCTCACAATAACACTATTACAAAAAATTATGTTGAGACAGAGGTAGAAAGCTGTACCAGACAAAACATAAATACTTCACTATCATTATCTCACTTCAACACACTAATAATGACTCAGATAATGTCCAATTCAGCAGTGAAACAGCAGATTGCCATGACGGTTCTGATGGCACCTTCCCAATTCTAGAGAAGCAGGTACAGGCAACCCCCAGTTAACAAATGGTTTAAGTTCCTAAAAAAATGTTCGTTAAGCGAATTTTCATTAAGCGAACCAATTATAACAAGTTTGACCCCTGACTTGAACTTCCATTTTTTTTTTTTATACCATGTGGGCTTTTCACGGGAATTTATGGGCTAAAGGGGATACTTTTTGAGTACCCCCTATCTCAAAGCCCATCCGCTAGGAAACCGTTGCCCCGAGTGAGGAAGCCCAACCTACACTCGGACCGTGGACAGGATTCGAACCCGTGCGCATGGAGACCACTCGGATCCCAAAGCACGCATGGTTCCACTGTACCACGGCGGCCCCCCAATTGAGAGTAAACAAAGCAAGAGTGCATCATAGTACAGTGAAAGGTTTAATGAAAGTAAAAATTATGAAGTTAAACATTTAGCCAGTTTAATTTAAGTCATTATAATGTACACTAATGTATATATGTACGTAACTTTATAATGTTGATGATCTTAAATTTATGAAGGAAGGGAGAGTGAAACGGGAAAGACACTAACCGGACCCGGCAACCTGTGGAATGTAAACAAAGTGCGCATCATTGTATCGCATACAAAACTTATGTACCACATTTCCACAAGGCTTTCCAGTTTATCCACTGCAGAGTCACGAGTTCAGGTGGTTCTTTTAGCTTGCAAGGAAGATATGGTCTCACCAGCCTTCTTAATAGAGTCTGCTGACTTGAAAATAGTAGGGACAATAGATGGAGTCAAGCCATAGTGGCGAGCAATGCTATTAGTTTTCTCGCCTCTCTCATGTCTGTGAATAATATCCAGCTTCACTTCGAGAGTAAGAGACTTCCTGGTCTTCTTAGCAACGCTAGATGACATTGCAGGCTGTTTTGGCGGCATGTTGAGCGAGGGAAGATGAGCTGCTGCTGACGCTGTTATTGTTTTGAACTAGGGGGAGTGAGTGGTGCGCGTTTTGTCCATGAGAGGCGCTGGTGTATTCAAAAGCCTGTCGGCTTGCGTGATACGGTGGGGCTTTCAAACCTGGAAAAAATTACCTGGATAAAATTTTGCTAAAGTGATTTTAGTGTTCATTAAACGAGCAGATGATAGTAAAAGGAAACCTTTGTTATAGCGAAATTTCGTTGTATGAACCCCTGCTTCGTTAAGCAGGGGTTGCCTGTATCTTATATGTTATCATTTTATTATGTTCCAGGAAGTCATTACTGTATACACAATCATTTAATGTGCTTTCATTCATTGTTTTCTTACCCATTTGGGTTATGTACATGTTTTTTTTCTCTATTTATAAGGGGAAATTCTGCGTATCTGGATATTTCGCGTATCTGCCAGGGCCTTGGTTGCTATAATTCGGATACGCGGGCGATTACTGTATAAGGGTTAAATAAAATTGTACCAGTGTACCACTACTTTTATGATGTCATATGAGTCATTGGAAGCTACGTACAAATTCTCTCACTGACAGCTCCACTGTAATTTGTGCAGGAGCAAATCAAAGTTCGCCACAGTGAGGCAGAGTCTAGCGTATTGCACTAATGCGTTAAGCGTGCAAAAACACGTTAAGCGGAACAGAAATACAGGTCAACCTCTTCGTACTGCGGAGCGGGAGAGAGTGAGACAGAGGCAGCCAATACCAGCACCAAGAGCGCTAGAGATAGAGGCGGGGAGCTAGCCAATCACAGTGAAGCTGCCGTGTTCAGTCCCTCACCCGGCAAATTCAAACCAAGAAAATTCATTAAAACGGATGTGGTTGTATGTAATCTGGACTTTTTGGTCTAACTTTATATAGTATGTTAAACCGGAAATTCGTTAGATGAACGTTCGTTAAGCGGAGTATTACTGTATATACGGGCAACCCCCTTTAACGAAGGGGTTACGTTCCTAAAAAACACTTCGTTAAGCGAAACTTCGTTAAGCAAACCGATTATAACAAGTTTAACCCATGATTTGAACTTCCATTGAGAGTAAGCAAAGCGAGAGTGCATCATAGTACAGAAAAAGGTTTAATGAAAGTAAAAATTATGAAGTTAAACATTTAGGTAGTTTAATTTAAGTCATTATAATGTACAGTAATGTGTGTATATACGTAACTTTATAATGTTGATGATCTTAACTTTATGAAGGGAGGGAGAGTGAAACGTGAAAGACACTAACCGGCAACATGTGGAATGTAAACAAAGTGCACATCATTTTACCGCATACAAAACTTATGTACCACATTTCCACAAGGCTTTCCATTTTATCCATGGTAGAATCACGAGTTCAGGTGGTTCTTTTAGCTTGCAAGGAAAATACGGTCTCACCAGCCTTCTTAATAGAGTCTGCTGACTTGAAAATAGTAGACAGTAGATGGACTCAAGATGGTGGCCAGCAATGTTGTTAGTTTTCTGGCTTCTCTCGTGTCTGTGAATAATACCCAGCTTCACTTTGAGAGTAAGACACTTCCTGGCCTTGTTAGAAACGTTAGGCCACATTGCAGGGCGTTTTGGTGGTAAGTTAAACTAGGGAAGATGAGCTGCTGGTGATGCTGTTATGTTTTGACTGGAGAGTGAGTGGTGCACGTGATCTTGATCTTGATCTTGATGCTACAGGTGACGTAGAATTTCTTCTGAGTCAGGCCTTTGTATCGGCAATGCCTGTGTTGTCCAGGAGAGGCTTGATCTTGATCTTTATTCTACAGGTGTCTCAGGATTTCTCCTGAGGCAGGCCTTAGTACCAGCAGCTCCTGATGTATTCAAAAGCCTCTCAGCTTGCATGATACGGTAGGGCTTTCAAATTTGGAAAAAAAAAATACCTGGATAAAACTTCGTTAAAGCGAGTTTGGTGTTCGTTAAACGAGTAGATGGTAGTAAAATGAAACCTTCGTTATAGCGAAATTTCGTTGTGTGAACCTTCGTTAAACGGAGGTTGCCTGTACAGGCAACCCACGTTTAACGAAGATTCACACAACGAAATTTCGCTACAACGAAAGTTTCATTTTACTACCATCTGCTCATTTAACGAACACCAAACTCGCTTTAACGAAGTTTTTTTCAGGTAATTTTTTACAAATTTGAAAGCCCCACCGTATCATGCAAGCTGACAGGCTTTTGAATACATCAGGAGCTGCTGGTACTAAGGCCTGCCTCAGGAGAAATCCTGAGACACCTGTAGAATAAAGATCACGATCAAGCCTCTTGTGGACAACACATGCTCTGCCGATACAAAGGCCTGACTCAGAAGAAATTCTGTGTCACCTGCAGCATCAAGATCAAAATCAAGATCACACGCACCACTCACTGCCCAGTCAAAACATAACAGCGTCACCAGCAGCTCATCTTCCTTAGTTCAACTTACCACCAAAACGCCCTGCAATGTGGCCTAACGTTCCTAAGAAGACCAGGAAATGTCTTACTCTCGAAGTGAAGCTGGGTATTATTCACAGACAAGAGAAAGGCCAGAAAACTAATAACATTGTTTCCCACCATGGCTTGACTCCATCTACTGTCTACTATTTTCAAGTCAAGAGACTCTATTAAGAAGGCTAGTGAGACCTCATCTTCCTTGCAAGCTAAAAGAACCACCAGAACTCGTGACTCTACAATAGATAAAATGGAAAGCCTTGTGGAAATGTGGTACATAAGTTTTGTATGCGGTACCATGATGCGCACTTTGTTTACATTCCACAGGTTGCCGGTTAGTGTATTTCCGTTCACTCTCCCTCCTTCATAAAGTTAAGATCATCAACATTATAAAGTTACGTACATACATACATTAGTGTACATTATAATGACTTAAATTAAACTACCTAAATGTTTAACTTCATAATTTTTACTTTCATTAAACCTTTTACTGTACTAAGATGCACTCTCGCATTATTTACTCTCAATGGAAGTTCAAATCAGGGGTTAAACTTGTTATAATCGGTTCGCTTAACGAAGTTTCGCTTAACGAAGTGTTTTTTAGTAACGTAACCCCTTCGTTAAACGGGGGTTGCCTCTATATATATATATATATATATATATATATATATATATATATATATATATATATATACACTTATCCCTCAGCTATCGCGCCCTATTGGAGCCGAAATTGCCGCGCTATACCCGAAAACGCGATAGCCGAATTGAACTAATGGTGAAAATTGTTATTGGTACTTCTTTTTAAATTACTGTATAATCCATTGGTACCAATTAAAAAATGTCAAGGTTATAACATAAAAAAAAATTACATCAGCTCATTGTATTTACTAGATGCATCGGTATTGGTATCAGAATCGGCAGTATCGGCCCATTTTTTGGGTATCGGTATCTGCCCAATTATGTGGTATCGGTATCGGTATCAGAATCGGCCAAAATTCTGGTATCGGTTTTAGCCAATGAGCGGTCAGATACCCCATGACGTCATGGCTGGGCGCGCGATAGCAGGCATCTGAGGTCGCGATAATGAAATTTTAGCAGTTTTTCATGGGTGCATGATAGCAATAAGACGCGATAGCTGAAGTTGCGATAGCCGAGGGTTGACTGTGTGTGTATATATATATATATATATATATATATATATATATATATATATATATATATATATATATATATATATATACTGTTGACCCTCAGTAACTCGAACTAATAGAGGAAAAGGTTAGTCTGACAAACAGGAATATCCAACTAATATGAATTCCCCATCCCCATACGCATACACGTGCGCACGCACACACACGAGAGCCGCGGTCGAGGAGAAACGCAATACCGTCGCTCCCGAGAATCAGCTGATCTTCACTACCTTTGCTTGGGTTTGCAGAGGCCTGAGCGATTGATGTGGACTCGTTTTTTTTTCTTTTTCATGAATACAGTGTTACAAAATCATGAGTGAGAAAGAGACTCCACCTAAATGCAGGTATGAGACACGGGAAAGAATGAAAGCTAATGATGACTATGTTGGTAAAGTAGAAAGAGCATTCGAAGGCTTTGATATGGCGCATACTTCACTTTGATAGAGTGTTGACTATCGAACGTAAATTAGATAAATTGATAAAGGAGAGCATGGGAATGAAAGAGAATGAAGAACAGGATAAAGAGCTCCAGAAATTGAAAGGAAGAATAAAAAAGAGTGGAAGAAAACGAAACTAGGCTAAGAACAGAAAATGAAGAATTAAAAGTTGAAGTAGCTAACTACAAGAAATTGATGGAAGAAGGACTCGGTAAAGCCGAGAAAGAAAAAGAGAAGCTGAAAGATGTAGTTAACAAAGAAGAAAGAGTACAAGACGTAATTAAAAAAGAAGTACAGGCATGGAGAATCCAAGATAAGAAAGACAAAGAATCATTTCAGGAAGTATTTCAAGAACAGTTAAAAGAAAGAGAGGAAAATATGACAAACAAAATGATAGGAGTCCTCAAGAAAAAGAAAATTTAGTGAGAGAAATTGCGGAAAAAAAAGTGTAATTATTTTTGGACTGAAAGAAAAAAATGTTAAATATAGACCAAGAAGGGAAAAGGACGAAATGAAATAAGAAAAAGACCTACTAAAACATCTAAATGACGAGGATAGACAAAACTTAGAAGAGAAAGTAGAAGAAATCCATAGAATGGGACCATATCAAGAAGGAACAGTCAGACCAATTAAGATATTACTAAAATCACAAGCAGCAACAGAAGATGTACTATATAGAAAAACAAAACTCAGAGAAACAGAAGGTTGCAAAGATATATATGTAAAGAAAAATAGAAACGAAGAAGAAAGGAAGAGACACAACGAACTGGTGGCAGAAGCAAGAGAAAAAAATAATGGAAGATCAGAGGAGAAGAAGGCATTTTTTTGGAGAATTATAGGAGACAGGATAAGGAAATGGTATATAAAAGAGAAGGAAGAGAAAAAAATGGAGCAAGTTTAACTAAAAATGATAAGAACAAGAGATTAAAAATGATGTATACAAACATAGATGGGATTTTATCTAGTAAATTAGAATTAAGAGATTACATAAAGAAAGAAGAACCAGATATTGTATGCCTGGTGGAAACAAAGTTAAATGAGGCAATGAAAATAGACATAGATAAAAGGTATAATATATGGAGGAGAGACAGAGTGGGTAAAGGAGGAGGAGTCATGATGATGTTAAGGAAGGAGATAGTGGTAAATCAAGTGGAGTTTGGGGAAGGAAAATCAGAAATACTGTATGTTAAGATGCATATTAATAAAAAGGAGTTAACAATCATTGGAACATATGTGCCACCAAAAACAAATTCATGGACTAACCAAAAATATAGAGACATGATAAATGACACAATAAGGAGTCTTACAAGAATCATTAAAGAAAGGAGAAAAGTGATATTAGTAAGAGATTTCAACTGTAAGGAGGTGGACTGGGAAAATTATGAAAGACGTATGGGGGAAGAAGCCTGAGGAGATAGATTCCTGAATCTAGTGATAGATATTCTGATGGTCCAAAGAGTAAAGGAAAACACAAGATTCAGAGGAAATGATGACCGGCGAGATTGGACCTAGTTTTTACAAATTAACGATGACATAAGATAGAAGTGCCAATTGGGAAAGAGTGACCATATAATTTTAGAAATGGATATAGAAGAAGGAAAAGAAGATAGAGATGAATCATACAAAGGAGACCGATTAAATTACAGAAAGGCTGATATTGAGAACCTCAAGAGCTATTTTGAAAACGTAAACTGGGAGATGGAAAACTCAGAAACGGTTCAAGAGAAATATACATATATTTGGAAATATACAAAACAGGGGTCAAGGAATATGTCCCGAAATATAGACCTAAAGAAGAAAGAAAGAAAGATTGGTTTAATGCAAGGTGTGCTAGGGCAAAGGAGAAACGAGATGGAACATGGAAAAGGTGGAGAAGAAACAGAAATCCAGAAAATAAGGAAAACTTCAAAACAGCAAGAAATGAATATGGTAAGGTGAGAAAGGAAAAAGAAAGGAACTATGAAAAGGACATTGTCGAAAAATGTTAAGGATCAACTAAAATTGTTCTACATATTCATAAATGGAAAAATAAGACAAAGAGAAACAATAGAAAGGTTAAAAGGAGAGAACGGAATGGTAGAAGACCCAAAAAGTATGGCAGAACTGTTAAATAGTAAATTTCAGGAGGTCTTTACTAAGGAATCTAAATTTGAAAGACCACAGGGTAATAGAGAGACTGTCTATATGAAAGAGATTAAAGTAACCAAGCTTGAAATAAAAAAGTTGATGACTTAACTGGATGAGGAAAAGGCAATGGGACCGGATGAAGTCTCAGGCAGAATACTGAAAGAATGTAGGGAAGAACTAGCAAGTCCTATATACAACATCATAAAATGCTCAATAGAAAATGGAACAGTACCAGTGGAGTGGAAAAGAGCTGAGGTGGTTCCCATATATAAGAGCGGAAGGAAGGAAGAACCTTTAAATTACAGACCGGTACCACTAACTAGTGTAATATGCAAGATGTGTGAAAGAATAATAAAGAAACAATGGATCGAGTTCCTTGAAGACAACAAATTATCATCAAATAGCCAATTTGGTTTTAGAAAAGGTCGGTCATGTGCAACAAATTTATTGAGTTCCTACTCTAGAATAGTTGATAAAGTACAAGAGAGAGAGGGATGGATTGACTGTATTTATTTAGATTTAAAAAAGGCGTTTGATAAAGTGCCACATGAAAGATTACTATGGAAGTTAGAGGAGAAGGGTGGCTTAAAAGGAAGCACATTGAGATGGATGAAAAATTACTTGAAGGGGAGAGAAATAAGGATGATAGTTAAAGATATGAAGTCCAAGTGGAGAACAGTAGACAGCGGAGTGCCACAGGGTCAGTATTGGCCCAATACTTTTCTCGTATATAAATGACATGCCAGAGGGAGTGAACAGCTACATAAATCTGTTTGCGGACGATGCGAAACTGTGCAGAGTCATTAAACAAAAAGAGGATTGTGAAATACTACAGGAAGACTTAAACAAGATCTGGAAATGGAGTAAAAATGGGAGATGGAATTCAATGTGGACAAAAGCCATGTCATGGAAATGGGAAAAAGTGAAAGACGACCAGTGGGAATCTATAAGATGGGAGATGGAGTAGAACTAGAAAAAGTAAAAAAGGAAAAGGACTTGGGAGTGACAATGGAAGAAAACAATCAACCGGTAAGCCATATTGATAGAATTTTCAGAGAGACGTATAATTTGCTAAGGAATATTGGATTAGCATTTCACTATATGGACAAAGAAATGATGAAGAAATTGATAAGTACTAAAATAAGACCTAGATTGGAATATGCAGGAGTTGTGTGGACTCCCCATAAAAGAAACACATAAGAAAATTGGAGAGACTACAAAAATGGCTACAAGAATGGTTCCAGAATTTAAAGGGATGACATATGAGGAGAGACTAAAGGCAATGGATCTACCAACCTTGGAACAGAGAAGAGAGAGGGATCTGATACAAGTTTATAAATTGATTAATGGAATGGATCAAGTGGATAATGAGAAACTAATCCTGAGAGAAGAATATGACATTAGAAGCACAAGATCGCATAGTAAGAAACTGAGGAAGGGAAGATGTCTGAGAGATGTTAAAAAATTTAGTTTCCCACAAAGATGTGTTGATACTTGGAACAGTTTGAGTGAGGAAGTGGTGTCAGCAAAGAGTGTACATAGATTTAAAGAAAAATTGGATAAGTGTAGATATGGAGACGGGGCCACACGAGCATAAAGCTCTGGCCCTGTAAAACTACAACTAGGTAAATACACACAGCAGTGGTATGGTCGCCATACAGGCAGAAAGATATTAAGAAACTAGAAAGGATACAAAGGGCCGCTACAAAATAGTCCCTGAAATAAAAGATCTTCCCTATGAAGAAAAACTGAAGGAGATGGAGCTACCAACTTTGAAGGATAGACAGGAAAGAGGAGACCTAATAATGATGTATGTTAGCAAACCGTATGGAGAAGATAGATAGACAAGACCTGGTAACACTGACAGAGCAAGGAGATAGAGAAACAGGAGGACATTCCAAGAAAATCATGAAAAGTCAGTGTCATAGGAATATCAAGAAATTCAGTTTTCCACATAGGACAGTAGACATCTGGAATGGATTAAGTGAAGAGATTGTAACAGCAGAAAGTGTGCACAAATTTAAGGAGAAGTTAGATAAATGTAGATATGGAGACAGGTCACTATGAGCCCCACTCTAACCCTGTAACATACAATTAAGTACAACTAGGTAGATACACACACACACATATTATAATAAGACCCAGATTGGAATATGCAGAGTAGTATGGACCCTCTCATAAAAAGAAACACATAAGGAAGTTGGAGAGACTACAAAAAATGGCTCCAAGAATGGTTCCAGAATTTGAAGGAATGACATATGAGGCTATGGATCTACCAACCCTGGAACAGAGAAGGGAGAGAGGGAATCTGATACAAGTTTATAAATTGATCAACGGAATGGACCGAGTGGATAATGAGAAACTGATCCCGAGAGAAGAATATGACATTCAAAGCACAAGATCGCATAGTAAAAAGCTAAGAAAGGGAAGATGTCTGAGAGATGTTAAAAAATATAGTTTCCCACAAAGATGTGTTGAGACGTGGAACAGTTTGAGTGAAGAAGTGGTGTCATCAACGAGTGTGCATAGTTTTAAAGAAAAATTGGATACGTGTAGATATGGAGATGGGGCAACACGAGTGTAAAGCCCAGGTCCTGTAAAACTACAACTAGGTAAATACAAGTAGGTAAATACACATTGAAACATATGTGCCACCGAAAACAAATTCATGGACCAATCAAGAATATAAAGACATGAGAAATGACACAATAAGGAGTCTTATGAGAATCATTAAAGAAAGGAGAAAAGTTATATTAGTAGAAGATTTCAACTGTAAGGAGGTGGATTGGGAAAATTATGAAAGTGGTATGGGGGAAGAAGCCTAAGGAGATAGATTCCTGAATCTAATGATAGATAATATGATGGTCCAAAGAGTAAAGGAAAACACAAGATTCAGAGGAAACAACGAGCCAGCGAAATTGGACCTAGTTTTTACAAGGGGTATACAAATGAACGATGATATAAGATATAAATGCCCATTGGGAAAGAGTGACCATGTAATATTAGAAATGAATATAGAAGAGGGAAAGGAAGATAGAGACGAATCATACAAAGGAGACCGATTAAATTACAGAAAGGCTGATATTGAGAACCTCAAGAGCTATTTTAAAAACGTAAACTGGGAGGAGATGGAAAATTCAGAGACGGTGCAAGAGAAGTATAACTTATTTTTGGAAATATACACAACTGGAGTCAGGGAATATGTCCCGAAATATAGACCTAAAGAAGAAGGAAAGAAAGATTGGTTTAATGCAAGGTGTGCTAAGGCAAAGGAGAAAAGAGATGGAGCATGGAAAAGGTGGAGGAGAAACAGAAATCCAGAAAATAAGGAAAACTTCAAAACAGCAAGAAATGAATATGCTAAGGTGAGAAAGGAAGAAGAAAGGAACTATGAAAAGGACATTGTCGAAAAATGTAAGGAACAACCAAAACTGTTCTACAGATTCATAAATGGAAAAATAAGACAAAAAGAAACAATAGCAAGGTTATAAGGAGAGAACGGGATGGTGGAAGACCCAAAAAGTATGTCAGACTGTTAAATAGTAAATTTCAGGAGGTCTTTACTAAGGAATCCAAATTTAAAAGACCACAGGTAATAGAGAGACTGTCCATATAAAAGACATTAAAGTTACCAAGCTTGAAATAAAAGAGTTGATGACAGAATTAGATGAGGAGAAGGTAATGGGACCAGATGAAGTCTCAGGCAGAATATTAAAAGAATGTAGAGAAGAACTAGCAAGTCCTATATACATCATAAAATACTCAATAGAAAATGGAACAGTACCAGTAGAATGGAAAAGAGCTGAGGTGGTTCCCATATATAAGAGCGGAAGGAAGGAAGAACCTTTAACTCTTTCAGTGCTCCGGACCACGATCGTGGCTTTGAGGAAAATGTCCTGACCACGATCATGGTCCCATATTTGAAGTCACAGAATTAAAGAGTTGGCTGGCTGCTGCTGTTTGCCAGATGACATTCTATTGACTCATGGGATGCGCCATCAGTTGCGTGGTGAGAAAAATATAGTCACAATGGCAGTAGAGTATCAGATGCCCCTTTTTTCACAATTATTATTATTGTACGACATCGCTAGTGGCTATTGGTGCATCTATTTACAGAAATAACAAGAGTAATGATCAAATCTTGTTGTTAGAGAGCAGATATGCCAGATATTATTCGTTTATTGGTAGTATATTGCGTATTTCGTGTATTACCATATATGGGCATGCGTATCCTTGCTCATGATAGTATGTACATCAAGAAAACACTATGAAAACGTATTATATATTATTTGTGTGGGCATAATGTATGCACAGGTGTGAAAAATAATTACCCTAGCACATTCTGGAGCAGTTCTGAGCAACTGCAGTTCAAATCAGGCAGAAAATTCTGTGTAATTTTGTGAAAACACCTGCACAAGTTGCAGCGGAAAATAACCACCCACTATGATTGCAATACTCAACAGCGCATAACATACTACCAGAAAGCCAACTTCCTATCATTATTGCACCACTTTCCAGGGTGAGTAAAGACCTAATTTTTTTACAGTAGATGCGTAACACTCTATTATGCATGAGAATATTGATTCTTTTCAATTTTGCAAACCTCGATTTTTCGGCCAAATTTGCGTCTCACAGACATGACCCAAGAGAGAGGGGATCTGATACAAGTTTATAAATTGATTAACGGAATGGATCAAGTTGCTAATGAGAAACTAATACTGAGAGAAAAATATGACATTAGAAGCAAAGGATCGCATAGTAAGAAACTGAGGAAGGAAAGATGTCTGAGAGATGATAAAAAATATAGTTTCCCGCAAAGATGTGTTGAGACCTGGAACAGTTTGAGTGAGGAAGTGATGTCAGCAACGAGTGTGCATAATTTTAAAGAAAAATTGGATATGTGTAGATATGGAGACGGGATCACACGAGCATAAAGCCCAGGCCCTGTAAAACTACAACTAGGTAAATACACACACAAACGAGACACGGTCGAGGAAGGACGCAGTGCCGTCGCTCCGAGAATCAGCTGATCTTCACTACCTGTTGTTTAGTGTTTGCAGTGGCCTGGGCGAGTAGTGTAGACTCGTTTTCATGAAATCAAGTGTTAGAGAATCATGAGTAAGGAAGAGATTCCATCTAAATGCAGGTATGAGACTAGGGAAAGAATGAAAGAAGAAGATGAATATGTTGATGAGGGAGTAAGTGCATTCAAAGGTTTTGCTATGGTAAATACTTCACTATTTAAGAGTGTTGACTATTGAACGTAAATTAGATAAATGGATAAAGGAGAGTTTAGGAATGAAAGAAAATGAAGAACAGGAAAAAGTTTAAAAAACTGAGAGAAAGGATAAAAAAAAGTGGAAGAAAACGAAATTAGACTAAGAACGGAAAATAAAGAACTGTAAAAGGAAGTAGCTAACTACAAGAAGCAGATGGAAGAAGGACTCGGTAAAGCCGAGAAAGAAAAAAGAGAAGCTGAAAGATCTAGTAAACAAGGAAGAGGAAAGAGTACAGAACGTGATTAAAAAAGAAGTACAAGCATGGAGAGTCCAAAATAAGAAAGATAAAGATGATTTTCAGGAGATGATTCAAGAACAACTAAAAGAAAGAGATGAAAATATGACAAATAAAATGATAGGAGTCATCAAGAAAAAAGAAAATCTAGTTAGGGAAATTGCAGAAAAAAAAGTGTAATCACATTTGGATTAAAAGAAAAAAATCTAAAACTTAGACCAAGAGGAAAAGAAGAAATGAAATCAGTCAAAGACCTACTAAAAAATCTAAACAACAAAGATAGGCAGAACTTAGAAGAGGAAGTAGAAGAAATACACAGAATGGGACCATACCAAGAAGGAACAAGGAGACCAATTAAGATACAGTGCTTACTCCAATTTTGCGAGAAATGGGGCAGCATTGTGAGTCACAAATTTGGAAATCGCAAAATTGGAAGTATTATTCCTATGGGAAAAATTGAATATGGTGGATCCCTCGTCCATGGTCGCCTAATTTTTCAATATTTTCCTAATATTTTGCCCATATTTATATCACATATATATTGAACCAGGTATCTTTCCATATGAATGATCCCAGTGTTTGTACAATGGCTACGAGAATCAAATATCTGTCCACCATAGGTTTTTACAGCTTTTTCAATTTTCTCACTGTTTTAAACACCATTCTCACAGTTGATTCTAAAAAAACTCTCTGGAAATATCACAGTTCCTTTTTCCATCTCTTTTCATTTTAATTATCTTCATCTTCTGCTCCAAAGTTAGCCTTTGTTTTTCTTGGTTGGTGGCGCCATGTTGCACAAAGTCGAGCACAAGGATTCCTCCAAATTTGCAAAGAGAACTCTGTGGAGGTGTACGTAAACAAATGGAAGGCGGGAGAGAGCAGGACAGTGTTGCCAGATGAGCTTCCCTTGAATTACCGCCAGATTTTTATGAAAACTAGCCAAAAACCACCAAATTATGATAAATATAATATAAATATGATAATATAGTATAATACGATAAATATGAATAAATTAATAAAATATTAACTATATAATACAGTAGCATATAATTTGCGGAAACGCTCTCTCTTTCGCCACCACTCACAATACCGGGAGAAAAGAGCAAGATGGGAAAATTTTAAAATGGCAATTTTTGGTCCTTGGTCAAAAATTGGAAAAAATGAACTCCCAAAATTGGAGTAAGCACTGTACTACCAAAATTACAAGCAGCAGCAAAAGAAATATTATATAGAACAACTAAACTCAGAGAAACAGAAGGTTGCAAGAATATATACATAAAGAAAAATAGAAATGAGGGAGAAAGGAAGCGATACAATGAACTGGTGGCAGCAGTAAGGAAAAAAAATAATGAAAGGTCAGAAGAGGAAAAAAAAAGGCATTTTTTTGGAGAATTCTAGGAGACAAGATAAGGAAATGGTTTATAAAAGAGAAAGAGAAAAAAGTGGAACAAGTTTAACTACAAGTGCTCAAAGCAAGAGACTAAAAATGATGTATACGAACATAGATGGGGTTTTATCAAGTAAATTTGAATTAAGAGATTACATAAAGAAAGAAGAACCGGATATTGTATGCCTGGCTGAAACAAAACTAAATAATGCAATAAAAATAGACTTGGATAATAGGTATAAATGTATGGAGAAGAGACAGAGGCGATAAAGGAGGAGGAGTCATAATAATGTTAAGGAAGGAGATGGTGGTAAACCAAGTGGAATGTGGGGAAGTAATAGCAGAAGTACTGTATGTTAAGATGCATATTAATAAAAAAGAGTTAACAATCATTGTAACATGTGCCACCAAAAACAAATTTATGGACCAATCAAGAATATAAAGACATGATAGATGACACAATAAGGAGTCTAATGAGAATCATTAAAGAAAGGAGGAAAGTGATATTAGTAGATTTCAACTGTAAAGAAGTGGACTGGGAAAATTATGAAAGTGGTATGGGGGAAGCAGCCTGGGGAGAAAGATTCCTGAACCTAATGATAGATAATATGATAGACCTAAGAGTAAAGGAAAACACAAGATTCAGAGGAAACGACGAGTCGGTGAGATTGGACCTAGTTTTTACTAGGGGTATACAAATGAACAATGATATAAGATATAAGTGCCCATTGGGAAAGAGTGACCATGTTATATTAGAAATGGATATAGAAGAAGGAAAGGAAGATAGAGATGAATCATACAAAGGAGACCGATTAAATTACAGAAAGGCTGATATTGAGAATCTCAAGAACTACTTCACAAATACATTAACTGGGAGGAGATGGGAAAACCCAGAGACAGCGCATGAAAAGTATAACTTATTTTTGGAAAGATACAAAACAGGAGTCAGGGAATATAGACCTAAAGAAGAAGGAAAGAAAGATTGGTTTAACACAAGGTGTGCTAGGGCAAAGGAGAAAAGAGATGGAGCATGGAAAAGGTGGAGGAGAAATAGAAATCCAGTAAATAAAGAAAACTTCAAGGCAGCGAGAAATGAATATGCTAAGGTGAGGAAGGATAAGGAAAGGAACTATGAAAAGGACATTGTCGAAAAATGTGAGGTGCAACCAAAATTGTTCTACAGATTCACAAATGGAAAAATTAGGCAAAAAGAAACAATAGAAAAGTTAAAAGGAGAGAACGGGATGGTGGAAGACCCAAAAAGTATGGCAGAAATATTAAATAATAAATTCCAGGAGGTCTTTACTAAGGGAATCCAAATTTGAAAGGCCACAGGGTAATAGAGAGACCATCTATATGAAAGAGGTTAAAGTAACCAAGCTTGAAATAAAAGAGTTAATGAAGGAACTGGATGAAGAGAAGGCAATGGAACCGGATGAAGTCTCAGGCAGAATACTGAAAGAATGTAGGGAAGAACTAGCAAGTCATATATACAACATCATAAAATGCTCAATAGAAAATAGAACAGTACCAGTAGAATGGAAGAGCTGAGGTGGTTCCCATATATAAGAGCGGAAGGAAGGAAGAACCTTTAAATTACAGACCGGTATCTATAACTAGTGTAATATGGAAGATGTGTGAAAGACTAATAAAGAAACAATGGATCGAGTTCCTTGAAGACAACAAATTAATATCAAATAGCCAATTTGGTTTTAGAAAAAGACGGTCGTGTATAACTAATTTACTGAGTTTCTACTCTAGAATAGTTGATAAAGTACAAGAGAGAGAGGAATGGGTTGACTGTATTTATTTGAATTTAAAAAAGGCGTTTGATAAAGTGCCACATGCAAGATTACTATGGAAGTTAGAGGAGAAGAGTGGCTTAAAAGGAAGCACATTGAGATGGATGGAAAATTATTTGAAGGGGAGAGAAATAAGGATGGTAGTTAAAAATATGAAGTCCAAGTGGACAGCAGTAGAAAGCGAAGTGCTGCAGGGGTCAGTATTAGCGCCAATACTTTTCCTCATATATATATAAACGACATGCCAGACAGAGTGAACAGCTACATAAATCTGTTTGTGGATGATACAAAACTGTGCAGTTATAAAGCAAAAAGAGGATTGTGAAATACTACAGGAAGACCTAAATAAGATCTGGGAATGGAGTAAAAAGTGGGAGATGGAATTCAATGTGGACAAAAGCCATGTCATGGAAATGGGAGAGTGAAAGACGAACCGTGGGAATCTATAAGATGGGAGATAGAGTAGAACTGGAGAAAATAAAAAATGAAAAGGACTTAGGAGTGACGATGAAAGAAAACAATCAACCGGTAAGCCATATTGATAGAATTTTCAGAGACATAATTTGTTAAGGAATATTGGATTAGCATTTCACTACATGGACAAAGAAATGATGAAAAAATTGATAAGTACTATAATAAGACCCAGATTGGAATCTGCAGGAGTAGTATGGACCCCTCATAAAAAGAAACGTATAAGGAAGTTGGAGAGACTACAAAAAATGGCTACAAGAATGGTTCCAGAATTTGAAGGAATGACATATGAGGAGAGACTAAAGGCTATGGATCTACCAACCCTGGAACAGAGAAGGGAGAGAGGGGATCTGATACAAGTTTATAAATTGATCAATGGAATGGACCAAGTGGATAATGAGAAACTGATCCTGAGAGAAAGAACATGACATTTGAAGCACAAGATCGCATAGTAAGAAACTGAGAAAGGGAAGATGTCTGAGATGTTAAAAAATATAGTTTCCCACAAAGATGTGTTGAGGCGTTGAACAGTTTGAGTGAGGAAGTGGTGTCAGCAACGAGTGTGCATAGTTTTAAAGAAAAATTGGATAAGCATAGATATGGAGACAGGGTCACACAAGCATAAAGCCCAGGCCCTTTAAAACTACAACTAGGTAAATACAACTAAGTAAATACACACAAATAAAAAAAAAGTGCAGGCAGTTCAACTTGGACTTTAGGGGGGCGGTGCAGTATTTATTTATTTAATTTTCAGGGGATTACAAATTTTGGGATTACTATTGTCTATGAATCCTACAGACCCTAAATAACCAGATGACGTACTTTATTTTAGGATAATTAAATACCCTTCCTTCCCACGAGGAAGCCATTTCTAAATGTCTTGTGCGGTTGTGTCACAGCATGACTCAAGCCCTACAGAGTATGTGGCCAGGCATCAAGAGAGAGGTGCATCATTTAGCTCTCTACTTTTTCAGAAATAAAGTTATTTGAGGCATAAATTGACAAGAATTTGAATCAGAAACTTTATGAAGAAAAGATAACAAGAAGCAAACATATTGCAAGACAGCTGTGGCTGACAGCTGGACCTTGAATCTTCGCCTCCCCTCCATCATGAGTGTTATCTTCCTCTCCAAGACCATTGTCTCACACCAAACCTCACTGCTACACTTCTTCACCCTCTCTCTATATCATAAGACTGCTATGATCTTTTCAAGCTCTGTTTTTTCTCTCTACCTTCATCATGACAACTATACATCAAATAACTCTCACAGTAACACTACTACAAAAGACATTTTGAGACACGTATAAAGCTGGAGTAGACGAGTAATAATTACTTCATAGTATTGTTATCTCACACTAATAACAACTCAAAGAGTGTCTAGTTCACTCATAAATTAGCAGATTGCTGTAACACTACTGATGGCTCCATCCAAACCCTCATGTATGAGTAAACAATATTTTCTAAAGCGGGCATCTGATGCATTTTCATCCTATTATGCTCCAGGATGTCACCATTGTATACACAAACATGTGTGAAAATTTCATGTCAATCAGATGAATACAAAGAGCAAAACAAGGACAAAATTATGAAAAATCTTTTGGAGCGAATATCTTGAAAAGTGGTTTTTCAAACTTCAAAAATCTTCACAAAATTGGTATAAACTCTGATAGACTTTTCTTTGTGTCACTTTAAACTACAATTACAATGCATTTTTTTGTTAGAATTAGATTTTTTATAATGTCAATAGGAAACAAGATAGAAGAAAGTGAAAAAAAACATTTTTGAAAAAAAAAAAAAAAAAAAAAAAAAAAAACGGGCAGAATGTTCAACTCACACATTAGTCCTTGGGTTGGTCTGTCTGACTTATCGCAAAATCCAAGTTATCGTGGTCCGATTTATTGAGGTTCAACAATATATATATATATATATATATATATATATATATATATATATATATATATATATATATATATATATAAAACAATAGTTAATAGGGGAGATGTGGGATGTGGTCCAAAAAAATTTGTACAAAATACTCTATTTATTTGGATAAATTAACATGTTTTTATTATTTACCATTCTAAATACTAGAAGTGTATTTAAAGTAAAGGGAAAAGCAAGAAATAATAAGAGAAAGCAAAAAATAATAAGGAAAACAATAAAACAAAGAATACGTAAACACAACACTCACTGCGTCACTGCCTTCACCACTCACACCACAATCAGTCACCATCTTTCTCTGAGCTTTTCCACTTTATCAAAAATCCACTGATCAAAAATAACCCCACAGTATAAAAGTAAACAGTAGTAAAAAAATAAACGCAGGACACCAATGTCTTCACCCCTCACAAGCACTCGCCGTTGCTGTCCACTCTCTGGCACGCAGTTTGAAATTGCATCTGGCGCTCAGTTTGAAAATGCGGTTGGGCCAAATCGTGTATAATCAAACCAATCGTGCAAATTAAATTAATTATAATATTTTTTCGGTCACGTATTAACAAAAACATGTAAATTAAACACACGTAAATCAAGAGTTACCTGTATATATATATATATATATATATATATATATATATATATATATATATATATATATATATATATATATATATATATACACACAGTGGTGGCTCGCATTGATGGACAATTCGGGGGTGAGGGGTTTTCCATTACCACGAGTCCATTACTGAGAGTGGTTTGTCTGTGAGATCCTTAAACACACTCTCTTCCCTTTTTTTCAGTAGTTTATTCTTTTTAAATAATCTTTAAAAATATTTTCATAATTTAATTTATCTTATTCTACACTCAATGTTGAAATAAAAGTTCATAATTATTTAAGAAGTGCACAGTAATAAAAATGGATTAAAAATATAGCTTTCCATTTGGTGTATAGGCTGATTCCCATGTGCAGTCCAGTGGCATCTTTAACAGGCATTTAATGACTGCTAGAAGGACATTGCTGAAGTGACAAAGAAGGGGAAGAAGACAAGGGATTGTTAAAGTCAGAGTAGATTACCTCCACACTATTGCCACTTCCCAATATATCATGGGCTTGACTTCTTTCTCTAACATTGCTCCACTTCTTTGCCCTGTTTCTCTATCTTTCTTTCTCTCCATCTGTTTTCTAGGTAAATTGGTGTATTTAAAAAATTACTTCTAAAATCCTTCCAACTTTTGTTCCATATTGGTGTTGAGGTAAAAATTAAGATTTCTTCTCTATAGAAAAGTGTTCCCCTACCCTAAACATGACATTTTAGCTGGGAAGTGCTACACTGCCGAGTGCAATACCTCACAGGCCCACACCTTATGCAGTCTTGCTATACATTATTGTCCAGCTGCAAACTCACCCTCACAGTCAATCTGAGACTGTTATCTCCAATGCAAAAGTGCTTCTGGAGAGAGAGAGAGAGAGAGAGAGAGAGAGAGAGAGAGAGAGAGAGAGAGAGAGAGAGAGAGAGAGAGAGCATATTCAGACATTGGTTTGTTTTATTTACATCGCTAATCTTTCGCCACTGCTAAGCTGATAAAACACTTTGTTCATTATGTCACTTACAAGAAGAAAAGCTAGTCCACTTCACACTAAATTACCCTCAGTCAAAAGTAAAAAGAAATGAAATTGTAGACCTCTAAAGACTGGTATATGAGGACAAAAATTAAGTGACTGGAGAGTTTAGTTTGCATTTGTCTGCTGTTTGCACATTTGCCACCTGCGGTGCTGTCTGTCTGTCTATCTGTATCTCTCTTTCTCAGTGTGGAAGTTTCATTATCATCGCTTGCCCAACAACCTTCAAACAGAAAGGTCTATCTAGCAATCCACACCACCAGGTCTATCTCTCTCTCTCTCTCTCTCCCTCTATCTCTCTCTCTCTCTCTCTCTCTCTCTCTCTCTCTCTCTCTCTCTCTCTCTCTCTTTCTCTCTCTCTCTCTATGTATGGCAGGGTCATTATTCTCACTTTCCCACAACAATTAACCAAAAATGCATAACTAGAGGTTGACATTGGCAGGCCACGGGTCTATCCAGTTAGGGACCACAAATCACCATGAGTGTCACTCTGGTGATCCCCACAAGCAAGTTGTCGCCACTCTCCACCTAATTACAAGTTTTGTAAATCGTAGACAAAAATATGAGTTACAATTGTATAATTGTATCTAGCATACCTTTATTGGCTTGTTTACTATGTCATATATGTACAGGTAACTCTCGATTTATGCGATAGATGCATTCCAAGAGGCATCGCATACAGGCAAACAGGCAACCCCCGCTTAACGAAGGTTGACACAACACAATTTCGCTACAACGAAGGTTTCATTTTACTACTATCCAGGTAATTTTTTCCAAGTTTGAAAGCACTGCCGTATCACGCAAGCCGACAGGCTTTTGAATACACCAGCGCCTCTCTTGGACAACACGTGCACCACTCACTCTCCCTAGTTCAAAACAATAACAGTGTCAGCAGCAGCTCGTCTTTCCTCGCTCAACTTACCACCAAAACGCCCTGCAATGTCGCCTAGCATTGCTAAGACCAGGAAGTCTCTTACTCTCGAAGTGAAGCTGGATATTATTCACAGACACGAGAGAGGCGAGAAAACTAATAGCATTGCTCGCCACCATCTTGACTCCATCTACTGTCTCTACTATTTTCATGTCAGCAGACTCTATTAAGAAGGCTGGTGAGACCGTATCTTCCTTGCAAGCTAAAAGAACCACCTGAACTTGTGACTCTACAATGGATAAAATGGAAAGCCTTGTGGAAATGTGGTACATAAGTTTTGTAAGTGATACAATGATGCACCCTTTGTTTACATTCCACAGGTTGCCAGTTAGTGTCTTTCCCATTTCACTCTCCCTCCCTTCATAAATTTAAGATCAACATTATAAAATTACGTACATACATACATTAGTGTACATTATAATGACATATTAAACTGCTTAAATGTTTAACTTCATAATTTTTACTTTCATTAAACCTTTCACTGTAATATGATGCACTCTCGCTTTGTTTACTCTCAATGGAAGTTGAAGTCAGGGGTTAAACTTGTTATAACCGATTCGCTTAACGAAGTTTCACTTAACGAAGAGTTTTTAGGAACGTAACCCTCTTTGTTAAGTGGCGGTTGCCTGTATATCAAAATTCGCGTAAAACAAACATGTAATTATCATAAGAAACAATAGATAATAGGGAGGATGTGGGATGTGGTGCAAAAAAATTTGTACAAAATACTCTATTCATTTGGCTAAATTAACATGTTTTTATTATTTACTATTCTAAGTACTAGAAGTGTATTTAAAGTAAAGAGAAAAGTAAGAAATAATAAGAGAAAGCAAAAAATAATAAGAGGAAACAACAAAACAAAGAATACGTAAACAAAACACTCATTGCGTCACTGCCTTCACCACTCACACCACAATCAGTCACCATCTTCCTCTGAGCTTTACCACTTTATAAAAAATCCACTTAACAAAAAAAAAAAACCCACATGCAAAAGAGGATGAAGGACATTTTGGGGCCATCATAGTGAATTATAGGCAGTTTGAAGAGATTCCGTCTTTACTCAGTGCTGGCAGACTGCAAATGAGGCACGAGAAGAGCGGGAGCTGGATCCAAGAAACTTTAACATCAGAGCAACCTCCTGCCGCGAAATGGCATCCAGGAACGCTTGGAGGGATGGTAACGAGGTTGCTCTCAGGTTGCTGGGAACACCACCTCTCTAGGTGGTGTTACCGTCTTATATATGCATTTATGTTAACAAAAGATTTCTATTAGCTTCTTACAAACCTTGCCCACAAGAAAGGATTGTTTTGTAATACATAGAGTGAAATCTTAACATGGAATACCAAAAAATAAAGCAGAGAAGAGATCGGCCACAGACGAGGCAGAGACTCGCAGTGACTCGGCCGCTTCTTCTTCTTCTTGTGACCCTTTTAGCTTGCATGTTGCTTTCACCACAATATTTATGTTTCCACTCCTCTATTGCCTGCTATAATGGATATCATATCTTAGTATTCATATATGCTCATGCCATGACGATAACCTTGACTCCATGGCACTGAGTGATAGTGAATTACTAGTGAAATACTGTGGTATTCATATACACTCCATTATAGCAGGCAATAGAGGAGTGGAAACATAAATATCGTGGTGAAAGCAACACGCAAGCTAAAAGGGTCACAAGAAGAAGAAGAAGTGGCCGAGTCACAGCGAGTCTCCGCCTCGTCTGTGGCTGATCTCATCTCTGCTTTATTTTTTGGTATTCCATTCAAGATTTCACTTTATGCATTACAAAACAATCCTTTCTTGGGGGCAAGGTTTGTAAAAAGCTAATAGAAATGTTGTTTTGTGAACATAAATGCATATATAAGACAGTAACACCACCTCAAGAGGTGGTGTCCCCAGCAACCTGAAAGCAACCTGATACCAACCTTGTTACCGTCCCTCCAAGCAATCATGGATGCCATTTTGCGGCAAAGGAGTTGCCCTGACGTTGTTAGTTTCTTGGATACAGCTCCTGGCAGCCAATGAGCACTTTTAGGCAGGCTACCAACCTCCACCCGCCAACAGCAATGAATCTTTGTGAATGCTATTTTACGAAGGTTGGTATGTGAGCAGGTGGTTGCTATGGAGGTTGTTACCAACACAGAATACAACCTGCTTCTTGGATCTGGCCCCGGAGCTCCCACCTATCATCCAGCAGCGGAACTCTCTGGCGTGCTGTTTAAAATTGTGTCTGGTGCTCAGTTTGAAAATGTGGTCGGGCCAAATCGTGTATAAGCAAACTGATCGCGCAAATTAAATTAATTATAATACTTTTTTGGTCGTGTTATAACAAAAACACGTAAATCAAGCATGCATAAATCGAGAATTACCTGTATTTGTCTGTGCAGCCACTCAGGAAGTATGAATTTGTGAAGGAAAGAATGAAAGCTGCCACAACAATCAGAAAAACAATTGGTTAGGTAAGGTTAGTGCAGTCCATAACTAACCAAATTCTGTTACTGCAAAGTCCGTTATCACAAGGTACCACTATGTAAACACACACACACACACACATATATATGTGTATATATATATATATATATATATATATATATATATATATATATATATATATATATATATATATATATATTGTTACGTACGCCACACGGCTGCGGTTAACTGCTACAGCTCACTAGAGTGTTATTCTGGCAAAATCTCCAACTTCGTTACGGTCAGTACAGTGGGGAATATAAAACACTCCACAGAGGCCCCACTACTATAACTCACAGCCGCCATAACCCTCAGGTTCTTTCAAGGTCGCTAACAGTGTATAATTTTCCCCACTGTAAGGGAATCTCCTTAGCAACTTCTTCTCCTCCTGTACCCAACCAAGTAGAATTTATAAATGGTAGATGTTATGTGTAACAGGGCGAGGCCTTAATACCCCCTAGAGAAACCGCCCACAAGGACAATTCCACACACTTCTCTATGAAGTATTAATGCCTCTCCGCACGCCTTGTCCACAGACTGTGATAACTCACAGACCGGAACAACATGCGCGGTATATTACTATACTATCTTACTACAAGTGCTTCCTAACACCTGTCAGACTGACACCCCTAGCCTACGACTACTCCAATATATGAGGTGTACAGCACATCCGGTGGTGTACACACAAACCCAGACACCACCTATGGGTGACAACCGCTATACACGGAGTCCAGATACTCGTCACAGACAAGTCTGTCGGACGACAACTATGCACCACTGGCCGACATGAAGCCTCTCAGCATTCAATAGTGTGCGTGGCTACTACCACTACAATACAGTATACTACTGATACTACACAAAAGATGATGGGGGCACACAGCCGCCCACCAAACCCCACTGGTGACCACGGCCACCAACAAAACAAACAGGACGAGACAAAGCGTGTCTCTCCTCCGCGCCGCCACCCCACGAGTGGACGAACGCACGAAAAATGCAGCCCCAACCGGCCACACTTTCTCAGAACAAGCCCGTTGTTCTACACAGCCACGGTCTACCGAGTAACAAGCCAGCTACTCAAGGGAGGGCACAACTCCCAGACCAATGACCAGCGAGTACTTCGAAAGACCAGCCAACACGCGTCTCTCCCACTGTACCAGACCACGAGAGTGGTGTCTATCTCCGCTGAAGGCTAACTCGGTACTGAGGCAATCGCCAGACGAGAAACAGGGAGAGGGAGGCAGGTTGTCTGCTCAACAGAACTGCCCGAGGGGCCCGCGCTGGGTGGCCATAGGCTACGCATAAAATATAATTAAATGAAGCAGAAATAATGTGGTGCCCCTCACACGTCCTACCTTAAAAGAAAAAATTTTGGAAGCAAAACATTTACAAAAACTTTTTTTTAAAGGGCATGGAACTCATTAAAGGGAATGGGCCCAGGACAGACAATCGGCCACAATGTTGTCTGCTCCTTTTATAGGTCTGACAATGATATTGTACTCCTGGAGTGGAAGACTCCAGCAAGTTACACGCTGATTTTTAAATTTAAACATTTCTAAGAACTGAAGCGAACTATGATCTGAATAGATGACTACTTAGGGCCCATATGCGGGGATGTAAATTTCAAAATGCTGCAAGGCTAGCAAAATGGCAAGCAGCTCTTGCTCAATGACTGAATAGTTCTTCTGGGCGGGAGTAAACTTTTTCGAAAAATAACACACAGGGTGGTTAACACCCTGGTCATCAGGCTGCAATAAAACTGCGCCTACTCCCACCTGACTGGCATCTACTGCGAGAGCAAAACTTTTTCTGAAGTTAGGGGCCTGGGGCACTGGCATCTCGCATAATACGGTCTTAACTCGGTGGAAGGCGCTCTCACAGTCTTCACTCCAGGCCCACTTCTTACCCTTCTGCAAGAGATCTGTAAGAGGTGCCAGGAGGGTCGAATACCCTGGTACAAAACGACGGTAGTAACCTACCACTCCTAAGAATCTCTGCAAGGCACGGCGACAGGTCGGTGCGGGGAACCGCCTGATCGCTTCTACTTTGGCTTCAGGAGGAGTGATGTAGCCATGGCCCACTCGGTAACCCAGGTATTGCACCCGAGCTTGTACAAATTCACACTTCTCCAAGTTGACAACTAATCCCGCTTCCTGGACTCGTGCAAAGAGGGCTTCTACATTAATCAGATGCTCAGCCCATGTTGTGTCATAGATGACCACATCATCAATGTATACTACACAGTAAGTCAGACCATCAGTAACTCGGTCCATGAGACGCTGAAATGTGGCTGGGGCATTTCGCAGCCCATAAGGCATCATTTGGCACTGATAGACAGTGCCGTTGGCCACAAAACTCGCTATCTCCTTAGCCCGCTACATCAATGAGACCTGCCAGTACCCCTTGACAAGGTACACTTTGGTGATAAGAGTAGCTGACCCGATTCGGTCCACAGAGTCATCTACACGGGGCAAGGGATAAGTGTCTACTTTTGTTAGAGCATTCACCCGCCTGAAGTCAATACAAAACCTGACCTTGCCATCAGGCTTAGGCTGCATGGTGACTGGGGAACTCCATTGACTGTAAGTCCGAGTAATGAGCCCATGCTCAAGTATGTACTCCAACTCCTTCTCCACCAGTGCTTGCTTCATAGGATTTACTCGGTAGGGGGGCAGTTTGACAGGCTCTGCATCCCCAACATCAATATTGTGTTCTATCAACTGTGTCCTGCCCGAGACACTGCTAAACACAGAGGAGTACTTCCTCAGCCGCCGAAGCAACTCATCTTGCTGATCCCCTAAGTGTTCAACCTTTTCCCTCAAGAGATGGAGGCTATTCCGTTCCCACTGCCCTGTAGGAACAACAGGTTCAGGCCCAATAACTTCTGGAGCCTCTCCCTCCCGGCAGAAAAATAAAACTGAAGATGCCTCTTGCACGGCAGAACTAAAAGAGCCCTTCTGGCTAGTAGAACGAAAATAGGGCTTCAGCATGTTAAGGTGACACAGCTGAGCCCTCTTGTGCCAGTCAGGAGTGACCAGCAGGTAGTCAAGGTCACCCACCTTCTTCTCTATAACATAGGGGCCACTATAGCGGGCAGCAAGCGGCTGGCCTTGAAGTGGTAACAGCAGAAGCACTTCATCTCCAGGGGCAAAACTCCGATACTCGGCCCTTCGGTCATAATAACCCTTCATACTCTGCTGGGCCTTACACAGGTGGGACTGCGCCACCTCTAATGCCTTGGCTAATCTCTCTCGATTGCTCATGAGGCTCTTAAGCAGTGAGACAGGGCGCTCAGGCGACGGCTGACACCAAGCCTCCCGAACAACGTCAAGCGGTCTACGCACTCGGTGTCCAAACACTAGCTGATTGGGTGAGAAACCCAAGGACTCAGTGGGCGCTTCTCTCACCGCAAATAAGACAAAGGGGGCACCCTCGTCCCAATCCTTATCTCTCTCCATGCAGAAACTCTTGAGCATGGTCTTGAGAGTTTGATGATGTCTCTCCAGGGCTCCCTGAGACTGTGGATGATAAGCACTGGACACAATATGCTTGATCCCCCACGCAGTCATCGTATCCTTAAACAACTTTGAAGTAAAGTTGGTCCCCTGATCAGACTGCAGCTCTGCTGGCAATCCAAAGTGTGTAAAGAAGGTTAACAAAGCCTTCATCACCACCTTAGAGTGAGTGCTTCTCAGGGGAATTGCTTCAGGGTACTGCGTGGTAACATCCATTATGGTCAACAAATACTTGTGACCAGCCCTGGTAGTAGGCAGAGGACCTACTATATCAATCAAAACCCTCATGAAGGGAGGATCAACAGCAGAGATGAGGTGGAGTGGTGCCACAGGGGGTGTCTGATTAGGCTTGCCCACCACTTGACAAGTGTGGCAGCACTTAAGAATCGTGGCTACTTCTCCAGACATGCTGGGCCACCAAAAATTGCGGCGCAGGCGAGCGACGGTCTTTCGGATGCTCAGGTGTCCAGCCATGGGCCCCTCATGTGCCAACAGCACAAGTGCCTCACGCAGCTTCTGCGGCATGACTACTTGCAATAACTCACCACCGTCACTCTCCTGCCATCTACGACACAACACCCCTTGATGCAAGAGCTCCCTCCAGAGTGCTCTGCAGAGTGAGGATAACCATCAAACAACTCAGCTACACCCAACACTCCGTCCTCACTCTCAGCAACAACTCCCAAAGCCGAGTCCGGTGCATTAACAAGTGACTCCACGCCGTCACCGTCAGCCTCTACACCTGAACTCAATGGTGAGCCCAATGCTGGCTTCACCACATCAGCACTGCTACTCCCATCTGGAGTTGATCCCACCTGGCTGCTAGCAACCTCCTGGGTAGTAACAAGCTCTCTCTCTCAGCCCGGCAGCCCTGAGAATGGGTAACAACATTTACAGAGTCTTGCACCCCTGGCATAGACTCTTCAGCTACCTCATCCTCATCAGAGATTGGGCTCCATACACGACCACCAGCCAAATCATTCCCAAGCAGGAAGTCCACTCCTGCGACTGGCAGTTCGTCTGCCACTGCTACCTGAGCCATAGCAGTGACAAGAGGACATGACAGCGTCACCTCAGCCATCACGAACTCCTCCACAGTGTTAAGTCCATGACACAACACTGCCTTGCTAGATGTCACCTTCTTCCCAGTGACATTTCGGCACACTGACTACTGTGCTCCCCTATCACGCAGTAAGGTGACGGGATACTTTGTGCCATCAATCTCAACCGTGCCTCCACACAGGAAAGGACGGCACCAGTCAAGCTCACTATCCTTAGGTGCGGCGTGGCAACAGGGGGAGGGACAGGTGGGCCAACCTGCTCTCCCTCCTCCAAACACAACTCAGGCACATGCCGTGCCTTCTCACTTCTAAAGCCTGAAGGAGCAGTCAACTCATCACCACGAACTGTGTCAGGCCACACCAACAAGGCAACTGGTTTCTACGAGGACTTGGGAGTTTCAGCTGTTACTAACTTTGGGCAATTGAACTTAAAATGCCCTTTTCCTCAGCAGTGATAGAAAGTAGGCTGGTAATCATACTTGGGCATTCTAGGGGCCGCCTTCCCCGCCGTCCCATCCTTCGCAGAAGAAGGAGGGGTGAGAGCCTGGGGCTTTCCCAAACCCATCTTACTGCCGAATCCAGTATATCGCCTAAAGTGGCCTGGAGAGCCCGAGGAAGAACTGCCACCACTCCCTGAGCCTCCCCTAGGACCACCTTCCTTACGACTCCAACTCCCAGGCTGCTGCACAGGATGGTGGGCCAACACATAATCATCAGCCCATGTAGCAGCCCCCTTCAAAGTCATAAACCTCTTCTCCCTCAACAGAGGTACCAGCTCCTTATCAGCAATATCAATGAACTGCTCCATAACTACTAACTCCTTCAGAGCCTCGACGAGAGTCAACACCCTCGCTTGCAATCCACCTAACAAACACTTGCTCCAGTGAACGAGCACACTCAAGGTAGGAGTCACTTGCTCGCTTCCTCTTTCCTCTGAATTGCAAGCGATAGGCTTCTCGTCGCAGCTCATATGTCCGCAAGATGTCAGCCTTAACCCCTTCAATACGGTGATGCCTATATAGGCGTCATGAAGCCCCAGTAGCATATACGGTGACGCCTACATAGGCGTCATATTTCTTTCCTGAGCTTTCTTCAGTTCAGTTGTCCCGTATAGTGTGTTGGATACCAACTACACACACCGTATGCTGTCTTTGAAATCCTAGTGCTCCTCCCACCATCCTTGTCTCCACCAATCACTAAAGATAAGCTACATGCGTCCCGCCTTGTGTCTAAAATTCCCCAATGACATAGACTGTTCCCATCTCTCTCTCTCTCTCTCTCTCTCTCTCTCTCTCTCTCTCTCTCTCTCTCTCTCTCTCTCTCTCTCCTTTTCCTCCCTCCCCATCTCCCTTCTCTCCATCCCCCTCTCCCTCTCGAAAGATAAGTTACACACACACACACACACACACACACACACACACACACACTCATACACACACACACACACACACACACACACACACACACACCTAAAGAAGAAGGAAAGAAAGATTGGTTTAATGCAAGATGTGCTAGGGCAAAGGAGAAACGAGATGGAGCATGGAAAAGGTGGAGAAGAAACAGAAATCCAGAAAATAAGGAAAACTTCAAAACAGCAAGAAATGAATATGCCAAGGTGAGAAAGGAAGAAGAAAAGAACTATGAAAAGGACATTGTCGAAAAATGTAAGGAACAACCAAAATTGTTCTACAGATTCATAAATGGAAAAATAAGACAAAAAGAAACAATAGAAAGGTTAAAAGGAGAAAAGCGGAATGGTGGAAGACCCAAAAGTATGGCAGAACTGTTAAATAGTAAATTTCAGGAGGTCTTTACTAAGGAATCCAAATTTGAAAGACCACAGGGTAATAGAGAGACTCTCTATATGAAAGAGATTAAAGTAACCAAGCTTGAAATAAAAAAGTTGATGATGGAATTGGATGAGGAAAAGGCAATGGGACCGGATGAAGTCTCAGGCAGAATACTGAAAGAATGTAGGGAAGAACTAGCAAGTCCAATATACATCATCATAAAATGCTGAATAGAAAATGGAACAGTGCCAGTGGAGTGGAAAAGAGCTGAGGTGGTTCCCATATATAAGAGCGGAAGGAAGGAAGAACCTTTAAATTACAGGCCGGTATCACTAACTAGTGTAATATGCAAGATGTGTGAAAAAGTAATAAAGAAGCAATGGATCGAGTTTCTTGAAGACAACAAAATATTATCAAATAGCCAATTTGGTTTTAAAAAAGGTCGGTAATGTGTGACAAATTTATTGAGTTTCTACTCTAGAATAGTTGATAAAGTACAAGAGAGAGAGGGATGGGTTGACTGTATTTATTTAGATCTAAAGAAGGCTTTTGATAAAGTGCCACATGAAAGATTACTATGGAAGTTAGAGGAGAAGGGTGGCTTAAAAGGAAGCACATTGAGATGGATGAAGAATTTTTTAAGGGGGAGAGAAATAAGGATGATAGTTAAAGATATGAAGTCCAAGTGGAGAACAGTAGACAGCGGAGTGCCACAGGGTCAGTATTGGCACCAATACTTTTCTCGTATATATAAATGACATGCCAGAGGAGTGAACAGCTACATAAATCTGTTTGCGGACGATGCGAAACTGTGCAGAGTCATTAAACAAAAAGAGGATTGTGAAATACTACAGGAAGACTTAAACAAGATCTGGAAATGGAGCAAAAAATGGGAGATGGAATTCAATGTGGACAAAAGCCATGTCATGGAAAAGGGAAAAAAAGAAAGACGACCAGTGGGAATCTATAAGATGGGAGATGGAGTAGAACTAGAAAAAGTAAAAAAAGGAAAAGGACTTGGAAGTGACAATGGAAGAAAATAATCAACCGGTTAGCCATATTGATAGAATTTTCAGAAAGACGTATAATTTGCTAAGGAATATTGGAGTAGCATTTCACTATATGGACAAGGAAATGATGAAGAAATTGATAAGTACTAAAATAAGACCTAGATTGGAATATGCAGGATTTGTGTGGACTCCCCATAAAAAGAAACACATAAGAAAATTAGAGAGACTACAAAAAATGGCTACAAGAATGGTTCCAGAATTTAAAGGGATGGCATATGAGGAGAGACTAAAGGCGATGGATCCACCAACCTTGGAGCAGAGAAGAGAGAGAGGGGATCTGATACAAGTTTATAAATTGATTAACGGAATGGATGAAGTGGATAATGAGAAACTGATCCTGAGAGAAGAATATGACTTTAGAAACACAAGATCGCATAGTAAGAAACTAAGGAAGGGACGATGTCAGAGAGATGTTAAAAAATTTAGTTTCCATAAAGATGTGTTGAGACTTGGAACAGTTTGAGTGAGGAAGTGGTATCAGCAAAGAGTGTACATAGTTTTAAAGAAAAATTGGATAAGTGTAGATATGGATACGGGACCACACGAGCATAAAGCCCAGGCCCTGTAAAACTACAACTAGGTAAATACAACTAGGTAAATACACACACACAAATACAAAAACAACAAATTTTCTAATCTCTCTCTCTCTCTCTCTGTCCTCCCTTCGTTTCCCTCTTCCTCTTCCTCTCGAAAGATAAGCTACATGCGTCCCGCTTGTGTCTAAAATATTAGCAAATGTCACACACTCTCTCTCTCTCTCTCTCTCTCTTTCTCCAAAGAGAGAAGCGGCCACTTTCCTCTTCGAAGGCGATATAGTGACTAAAAAATAGCACCATAATACACAAAGACGACAAATATGACAAGCTTGCACGAGTTTCCTGCGTTTGGGCACGCGGCTCTACCACCCGTATATCATACAGGCGGGCTTTTTTAACATCCGGCGCGAAGGGGTTAAACTCCTCATAATCATCCAGATCATCAGCTGACATTTTATCATAAACTTTCACGGCTTTTCCCTTGAGTTTATTCGCAACCAAGCCTACCCTTCTCTCTCGAGACCAAGCAAACTCCTTGGCTATCCTCTCGAAGCTAACAAACCATTTAGCCACTTTAGCCTCATCAAATTTGGGGACTAGCTGGAGACTTTGAACTAAAGTACGCTCAACACTCTGTTCTCCTCCTCCTCCTACACTACCAACAACTCCAGGCGTACTTATTGCATGGCGAGTTCTCTCCCACTCCAACTCTCTATCTTTATCTGCCCTTTCTCTCTCCATCTCCAATCTCATCATCTCCATCTCTCTACCCTCCTTCTTTGCTGCTAGTCTCTGAATTTCTCGTCTTTCTTCCGCTTCTCTAGCCCTCTCTTCCGCCTCTCTAGCCTCTTGATCTGCTGCTAGTCTGTTTGACTCTCGTCTCTCTTCCGCAGCTAATCTCTTCAACTCTCGCCTCTCTTCTGCTTCTATCTCCATTTTCCTCATTTCCAGCTTCAATCGCAGTTCCTCCAGTCTGGCAGCTGACTGGACACTATCAGCAATACTGCTTGCTGGACTAGATCGTCGGGAGCCTCCCCTGCTTCCGATACTTCTGCCAGGGCTAATATATTCCACATCACCTTCACTGGGACCGTCACATCCGTTATCATGAGACATACGTGCGTCTCCACTGACCCCATGCGCGGCCAACGACTCATCATACCCACGTGGTGAGTCTCGCTGGCTGACACTCGCATCCTCACCCTCCACTGGTGAGGTGAAAAAGCCAGTGACTCTCTCCATGGTGCTCACAGGGACTCGTTCTCACAAACAATAAAATAATATAAGTAATAATACCCCACACAATACACTACACCACTATAAAAGCACTTGGTTTATCCTGGCGAGTTCACCACTTTATGTTACGTACGCCACGTGGCTGCGGTTAACTGCTACAGCTCACTAGAGTGTTATTCTGGCAAAATCGCCAACTTCGTTACGGTCAGTACAATAGGGAATATAAAACACTCCACAGAGTCCCCACTACTATAACTCACAGCCGCCGTAACCCTCAGGTTCTTTCAAGTGTATAATTTCCCCCCACTGTAAGGGAATCTCCTTAGCAACTCCTTCTCCTCCTGTACCCAACCAAGTAGAATTTATAAATGGTAGATGTTATGTGTAACAGGGTGAGGCCTTAATACCCCCTAGAGGAACCGCCCACAAGGACAATTCCACACACTTCTCTATGAAGTATTAATGCCTCTCCGCACGCCTTGTCCACAGACTGTGATAACTCACAGACCAGAACAACACGCGCGGTATATTACTATACTGTCTTACTACAAGTGCTTCCTAACACCTGTCAGACTGACACCCCTAGCCTACGACTACTCCAATATATGAGGTGTACAGCACATCCAGTGGTGTACACACAGACCTATGGGTGACGACCGCTATACACGGAGTCCAAATACTCGTCACAGACAAGTCTGTCGGACGACAACTACGCACCACTGGCCGACATGAAGCCTCTCAGCATTCAATAGTGTGCGTGGCTACTACCACTACAATACAGTATACTAATGACACTACACAAAAGATGATGGAGGCAACCAGCCACCCACCAAACCCAACTGGTGACCACGGCCACCAACAAAACAAACAGGACGAGACAAAGCGTGTCTCTCCTCCGCGCCGCCACCCCACGAGTGGACGAACGCACGAGAAATGCAGCCCCAACCGGCCACACTTTCTCAGAACAACAAACCCGTTGTTCTACACAGCCACAGTCTACCAAGTAACAAGCCAGCTACTCAAGGAAGGGCACAACTCCCAGACCAATGACCAGTGAGTACTTCGAAAGCCCAGCCAACACGCGTCTTTCCCACTGTACCAGACCACGAGAGTGGTGTCTATCTCCGCTAAAGGCTAACTCGGTACTGAGGCAATCGCCAGACAACGAGAAACAGGGAGAGGGAGGCAGGTTTTCTGCTCAAAAGAACAGCCCGAGGGGCCCGCGCTGGGTGGCCATAGGCTACGCATATAATATAATTAAATGAAGCGGAAATAACGTGGTGCCCCTCACAATATATATATATATATATATATATATATATATATATATATATATATATATATATATATATATATATATATATATATATATATATATATATATATATATATATATATATACAGTAAAGTCCCGGGTTACGTCGGTCTCGAGTTACGTCAAACACGTAGTTACGTCAGTCCACTATAAGGCAATTTAAGATTAAAAAAATTGAAAATTTATAAATCGTAAAGCGCGGGATTTATTGTTGTTGTTGGTGGTTACCCGTCACACCGCCCACTTCACGCTTGAATACAATAACACTCTGCCTCAGTTCCACCACACCGTCGCCCCTAGCAAGAGTGTTATCCTACTTCTGCGTTTACAGACTCAAGTTCTTAGTATTTTGCTCAATGGCACCAAAGAGAAAACTCCTTAGTGACAGCAGTGATGCTAAGAAAAGGAAAACCATTATGCTACAAGAAAAAGAGGACATAATTAAAGACATGAGAAGGGAGGCAGCAGCTGTGTGTGAGGGAGTGAAGAAGAAAATGGGAAGCCCGTTACCATGACAACGGGGAGGTTGACGACCTTGAGGGCTTGCGAACCCATCACAACAATAACAACTCCGGAGCCTTCGCCTGGGCCACACGACACTCGCAGCTGACTTGCACCGTCTGCGTCTGTCTATTGATCCCTATTGCCCTTTCCTATTGCATTTCCTGCCCCGCTGCCCACGCTTCTAGTCCCACGGCACTGCACTACGCTCCCAGCTGTCTGCCCTGGGTGTGACAACATTCGACCTGCCCACCCTCCTGGCGGCCTCAGAGGCACCCCTCTCAGCAACCGGCAGTCTTTCGTGTTCGTGGCCCTAATCAACAACAAAAACAAACTTGTGTTTCATATTCCTACATAGTTGTAAATGATATAACAATATAATCTTTAACTTACCTGAATGACCATAAACAATGATTGGTTGAAAACACGATAACATGCTTTGAAATGTACGGAAACTCGAGTTACGTACAAAATCGACTTACGTCATGTTTCAGGAACGTAACTCTGACGTAAACCGAGACCTTACTGTATATATATATATATATATATATATATATATATATATATATATATATATATATATATATATATAGTAAGGTCCCAGGTTACGTCGGTCTCGGGTTACGTCAAACTCGCACTTACGTCAGTCCACTATAAGACAATTTAAGATTTAAAAAATTGAAAATTTATAAATCGTAAAACGCGGGGTTTATTGTTATTGTTGGCCGCCAGGCGTCTCTAGGGGGTTTTCCGCCACACCGCCCATCTCACGCTTGAATACAATAACACTCTACGTACCTCACTTCCACCACACTGTCGCCCCTGGCAAGAGTGTTCCTACATCTGCGTTTGCTGACTATCTTAGTATCTTGCTCAATGGCACCAAAAAGAAAACTCCTGAGTGATAGCAGTGATGCTAAGAAAAGGAAAACCATTATGCTACAAGAAAAAGTGGACATAATTAAAAGACATGAGAAGGGAGGCAGCAGCTGTGTGTAAGGGAGTGATGAAGAAAATGGGAAGCCCGTTACCATGACAACATGAATGTTGACGACCTTGAGGGCTCGCACATCTATCACAACAATAACAACTCCGGAGCCTTCGTCCGGGCCACACGACACTTGCAGCTCACTTACACCGTCTGCACCTGTCTGCTGATCCCTATTGCCCTTTCCTATTGCATTTCCTGCTCCGCTGCCAACGCTTCTACTCCCACCACACTGCACTACGTTCCCAGCTGTCCACCCTAGGCGTCACAACATTCGACCTGCCTACCCTCCTGGCAGCCTCAGGCGTCCACTTCTCTGGCAACATGCAGTCTTTCGCGTTCGCAGCCCTAATCAACAACAAAAACAAGCTTGTGTTTTATATTCCTACATACTTGTAAATAATATAACAATATAACCTTTTACTTATATAACGCTTCTACTCCTACCGCACTCCACAAAGCTCCCAGCTGTCGGCCTGGGCGTCACAACATTCGACATGCCCACCCTCCTGGCGGCCTCAGGCCGCCTCTCTCGGCAACCTGCAGTCCTTCGTGTTCACGGCCCTAATCAATATATTCCTACATAGTTGTAAAAAATATACCAATATAATAATATAACCTTTTACTTACCTGAATAACCATAAAAAATGATTGGTTGAAAACTCGATAATATGCTTTGAAAGTACAAAAACTCGAGTTACGTACAAAATCGACTTACGTCATGTTTCAGGAACGTAACTCTGACAACTCGGGACCTTACTGTATATACATATACAGTATATATATATATATATATATATATATATATATATATATATATATATATATATATATATATATATATATATATATACAGTATTTTACTGCTTGCAAGACGCTGCATCTTGGAAGACGCACCGTAATATTTGAAAGAAATTTCTAAGAAAAAAAAAGTCAGTCTCATACAAGAACGCATTCACCATATACCCGACCACTGAACACAAAAACATCAGAAGCAAGGAGTCTGCAAGACACTATTGTTTCACCACTCATTACAAATTTGTTGGAGCACTTACCACAAATTTAAAACTATATAAATAAAAACACCAAAAGTAAATACATATATACAGTGAAACAGTCCATCTCTTCTTGTTTTACTGGTGGGCGATGGCATGTCTTGGACCTGTTGTTTACATTACGGAATCACTTGTCCGATCGCCAAAACCGAACGCGTCAGTGCTGCAGTTTGTATTTATTTTATTTTGCAGTCGTGCTTCATAGGCTTTATCAATGTGAATGCAATTCACAAGTGGAGTTTTGACTCTTGCTTGCATGAGTAAGCCACTTGGATGTTCTATTAATAAAGGTATAAAGGCTGGCATGATGTGTGTGCGTTCGTGTGCATGTATGTGTGTGTGTTGCAATGAGATGAGGGACCGGCCCATTTTCTCCACCCTGAGTAGGCTGCAGGAAGGATTATGGTATTGTAAATACTTGTAACACCTAAGTACTGAGTTTACATAATATAAAAGGCTAAATTAAATGGTACTTAAGCTAACATCATAATGTAATGACTCAACATACAAATCCAGGTCGCTATCTGTCACATGTCCAAGCTCACTTGAGGTTAGATGATGCCTTACAATACAACATTCATCTTGGAAGATGCACTAGTATTTTTCAGGGTATTTTTTTAGGAAAAGAAGTGCGTCTTGTAAGCCGTAAAATACGGTAAGTTCAAGAGGGGTGTTGAGGAGCTTCTTTTGCCCTACAAGGAGACCTTACGCCATATGGAAGTATCTGCCAGTCAGAGGCCCATCACTTCATATTTCAAGCCCTCTCCAACCAGCAAATAAACTAAAGGTACTAGTACTATAATTAGATAAAATGTGTGCTTGGTACTTCATTTGTTTTTGTTTGTTTTTTCAGCCTTTTTGGGAAAAAAAAATTTCGGGGGGAGGATCTGGGAACGTAACCCCCATTTTCCCATAGGGCCTATTATTTGCCGAACACGAATCTCGCCGTACACGACGAGCTCAGGAACGTAACTGTCGTGTTGGGTGAGGTTTGACTGTGTGTATATATATATATAATATATATATATATATATATATATATTTTTTTTTTTTTTTTTTTTCCAATCTAGCAGCAAAACGTGGTTGAACTGTTAGTTTACATTACTCTGTGAGATGCTCCAAGGCAGAACTTCCAAGTATCAAATGGCCAAAATGAGCTGCTCTGTCGTTTATGAGTTTATTTTTTGATAATCAAATAAGCCATTTTTAAATGTCTTGTGTGATTGTGTCATAGCCTGACTCATGCCCTACACAGTATGTGGCCAGGAGTCAAGTAGGAAGGTGTGTCATTTAGCTCTCTAATTTTTGCCTGACAAGTATAAGTTGACGAGAATTAGAATGAGAAACATCAAGAAGAGAAGACAACTAGAAACAAACGAACAAATGTATCGTTGTGAGACCGCTGGACTTTCAATTCTGGCCTCCCCTCTCCCCTCCGACAAGTGTGTCATCTCGCCCTCCAAGACCCTGCCTCATCTCATGCCTCACTGCCAGGCTTCTCCACCATCTCTCTATATCATAAGACTGTTATGATCTTTTCAAACAGTTTTTTTTTTTCTTACTGCCTTCATCATCATGTTTTTTCTCAATTTATAAGGGGTTGGGAGAGGAAAATCCATGTATCCGCCAGGGCCTTGGCTGCTATAATCCAGATAAGCGAGCAATTACCGTATTAAAATTTAGACTTCATTTCCACACCACCCAATGGCGTAAAAATATTTTTTTCTTTAACCTACCATATTAATATATTATCAACTAAGCAACTCAAAACAATGCTGTATACAAAAATAAATGTTATTGTACCTATACAGTATCTCACACTTAAAATGGATGAGAAAGATAGATATTAAAATAAACATACATATATTTTGAGTGCATACGTATATCCGATTTATGACCATTTCAACTTACAACCAGTTGGTCGTAAACGATCTAGGTCGTAACTTGGATGGTGCCTGTATATATATATATATATATATATATATATATATATATATATATATATATATATATATATATATATACAGTAAAGTCCCGGGTTGCGTCGGTCTCGAGTTACGTCAAACTCGTAGTTACGTCAATCCACTATAAGGCAATTTAAGATTAAAAGAAAAAAAAATTTATAAATCGTAAAGTGCGGGATTTATTGTTATTGTTGGTGGTTACCCGCCACACCGCCCGCCTCACGCTTGAATACAATAACACCCTGCCTCAGTTCCACCACACCATCGCCCCTGGCAAGAGTGTTATCCTACTTCTGCGTTTACTGACTCAAGTTCTTAGTATCTTGCTCAATGGCACCAAAGAGAAAACTTCTTAATGACAGCAGTGATGCTAAAAAAAGGAAAACCATTATGCTACAAGAAAAAGAGGACATAATTAAAAGACATGAGAAGGGAGGCAGCAGCTGTGTGTGAGGGAGGGAAGAAGAAAATGGGAAGCCCGTTACCATGACAACGGGGAGGTTGACGACCTTGAGGGCTCGAACACCCATCACAACAATAACAACTCCGGAGCCTTCGCCTGGGCCACACGACACTCGCAGCTGACTTGCACCGTCTGCGCCTGTCTGCTGATCCCTATTGCCCTTTTCTATTGCATTTCCTGCTCCACTGCCACCCACGCTTCTACTCCCACCGCACTGCACTACGCTCCCAGCTGTCCGCCCTGTGGGCGTCACAACATTCGACCTCCCCACCCTTCTGGCGGCCTCAGGCGTCCACCCCTCTCGGCAACCTGCAGTCCTTCACGTTCGTGGCCCTAATCAACAACAAAATCAAGCTTGTGTTTCATATTCCTACATAGTTGTAAATAATATAACAATATAACCTTTAACTTACCTGAATGACCATAAACAATGATTGGTTGAAAACTCGATAATATGCTTTGAAATGTACGGAAACTCGAGTTACATACAAAATCGACTTACGTCATGTTTCAGGAACGTAACTCTGACGTAAACCGAGACCTTACTTTATATATATATATATATATATATATATATATATATATATATATATATATATATATATATATATATACTGCCTCGGTTTTACGGACCCCCATTTAATGGATTTCGGAAGCTATGGACAAATTCTGGAGACTCCGATTTTATTTGAAAGTCACGCGCACTACAGAGACAGTCTGTTGGTTCCAAAATTGACCGCTAGTTAGCAGGCAGTCACCTTGTTTACACGTGACTCAGAACGTGCATCGCATTCCTCCATATTTTTTTTTCCTTTTTTTTCTGTTGTGCTTGAATTCTTGTACCAGTGATACAAATTCATTCACCATGCCGTCTGGAGCTTCAGTAGAAAGAAAGAAAAGGGTTAATTTAACCATGGCACAGAAACTTGAGTTGATAAAAAAGTTGGAAAATGGCGCGTCCGTCAAGGCGGTGTGTGAACAGTATGGCGTAAAAAAACAAACTGTTTCAGATATCCGTAGGGCTAAGGCCTAGCTAACTGAGTATGCTGTGAAGTATTCGGTTGATGGTTATGCAAGTATGAGTGGTTCTGTAGCACCCTGCAAGCATATGAAGATTGGTAGTCAGAAGCAGTTAGATGAAGCTGTGTACAAGTGGTATGTGCAGCAGAAGGCTTGTGGGAACAAGGTCACTTCTGGAACAATACATAATACGTGTGAACAGCTCAGTAAGCATTTAGGTATTCAGTTCAGTGCTAGTGATGGTTGGTTATGGCGTTTCAGAAACAGGTATGGATTGCGTGATTCGGTGGTGAAGGGTGCAGATACGGTTGGTGCTGAGGTCTACCGGGTCAAGCTTAATGAGTTGATTAAGGACGAAGGCCTTCTTATGTCCCAAGTGTACAACGCAGATGAAACAGGCTTATTTTGGCGCTCACTACCCAAGAATACTCAGGCACAGAAGGATGAAGTTATGAGGGAGAAGATGTGTAAGGAGAGGATTTTGGCGCTTTGTTGCACTAACGCCGACGGTATGCACCAACACAAGCTGGTGATTGTTGGCAAGTCTGCTTGTCCCCGTGCATTGAAAAATCACATGCACATCTTACCAGTCCACTATTACCACTCCAGGAAAGCTTGGTTTAATGTTTTGATTTTCTCTGACTGGTTTTTTAAGCATTTTGTACCAGAAGTACGATGGTATAAGGAGGATGCCTTGAAGTTTCACCCTGACGACATAAGAGCTCTTCTTCTGCTAGATAATGCGCCTGCTCACATTAGTGCTGACAAGCTTGTAAGTGCTGATGGCAAAATACGTGTCTTGTATTTGCCTGCCAACACCACATCACTCATCCAACCAATGGACCAAGGTGTCATTAGTGCGGTGAAAAGGAGGTACCAAAAACGCTACTTAGATGAAGTTATGGTGGTAATCGAGACTGAGGAAGACAAACAAAACGACACCAGGCGCTTGCGCACACAAGAGAACATCAAGAGTTACACAATCAAGTCTGCAATTTTTAACTTTGCTAATTCGTGGAAAGACTTGAAAATTTCTACCTTAGCAAACAGCTGGAAGAAACTTCTACAGAACACTGAACCTGATTACGACTTTGAGGGATTTGAAGCCGGCGATTTCCACCATGTTCTACAGACGTAACATTGGAAGATGTTCAAGAATGGCTGGATGAGAATGATGCTGATCCGGGATACCAAATACTCTCAGATGAGGAGATTGCTGCAGAGGTGACCAGTACCCACGAGAGCAGCAGCTGTGACGACGAAGACGAGATGCCGGTAACACTGCCAAGACTGTCAGAGGTGAGGAGCTGTATGGACACTGTGCTACAGTTTGTGGAATTTACCAAGAGCAGAGATCTGAGTCTTCACTACAGTAACCTAAGATCGTTTAGAGAGGCCGTAATTAAGGAACAATATCAAAGTGGTAAACAGTTAAAATTAGACACATTTTTCAAACCAGTAACTCTGCGCTCATCTCAGGCACCAAGGTTACCAACCAGTCCACCATCACCACAACCCTCCACCTCACGTACAGGTGCTAACACCCCACCAGCACAGCACCAGCACAGTAGTATTTCAGGTAAAGATTCAGTGGAGCTGCAAAGCTCCAGTGACTCAGAATAAATTTCTGAGGGCCCCACTATACGATCACAGCAGATCCCAGCATACCAACAGCACAACGCCTCTTCACCATCCATGGTAAGTCTAATTTTATGTATTAAAAATTTTTAATTTACTTTATTATGTTGTTTATTTACAGTGTATAGGTATTTTACAGTGCCAGATTGGACGGTGTGCTTGATTAAAAGTACAGTTCTTTCTCTTTCGCAATGTTATTGTTGATATCAGCCACTGTTAGCATACCATATACGTATCTGCCGGAAGCTACGGACAATCGGAACTATTGGACCGGTCATCCCCCTTTTTGTCCGTAAAACTGAGGCATGAGTGTGTATATATGTATATATATATATATATATATATATATATATATATATATATATATATATATATATATATATATATATATATATATATATATACAGTAAAGTCCCGGGTTACGTCGGTCTCGAGTTACGTCAAACTCGTAGTTACGTCAGTCCAATATAAGACAATTTAAGATTAAAAAAAATTGAAAATCTATAAATCGTAAAGCGCGGGATTTATTGTTATTCTTGGCCGCCAGGCGTCACTAGTGGTTACCCACTACACCGCCCGCCTCATGCTTGAATACAATAACACCCTGCCTCAGTTCCACCACACCGTCGCCCCTGGCAAGTGTAATCCTACTTCTGCGTTTACTGACTCAAGTTTTTAGTATCTTGCTCAATGGCACCAAAGAGAAAACTCCTTAGTGACAGCAGTGATGCTAAGAAAAGGAAAACCATTACGCTATAAGAAAAAGAAGACGTAATTAAAAGACATGAGAAGGGAGGCAGCAGCTGTGTGTGAGGGCGTAAAGAAGAAAATGGAAAGCCCGTTACCATGACAACGGGGAGGTTGATGACCTTGAGGGCTTGCGCACCCATCACAACAATAACAACTCCGGAGCCTTCGCCTGGGCCACACAACATTCGCAGCTCACTTGCACCATCTGCGCCTGTCTGCTGATCCCTATTGCCCTTTCCTATTGCATTTCCTGCTCCGCTGCCCACGCTTCTCCTCCCACCGCACTGCACTACGCTCCCATCTGTCCGCCCTGGGCGTCACAACATTCGACCTGCCCACCCTCCTGGCGGTTTCAGGCGTCCAGCCCTCTCAGCAACCTGCAGTCCTTCGCGTTCTCGGCCCTAATCAACAACAAAAACAAGCTTGTGTTTCATATTCCTACATAGTTGTAAATAATATAACAATATAACCTTTAACTTACCTGAATGACCATAAACAATGATTGGTTGAAAACTCAATAATATGCTTTGAAATGTACGGAAACTCAAGTTACGTACAAAATCAACTTACGTCATGTTTTAGGAACGTAACTCTGACGTAAACCGAGACCTTACTGTATACCATATTTTACAGCTTACAAGACGCACTTTTTTCCCTAAAAAAATACCCTGAAAAATACTAGTGCGTCTTCCAAGATGAATGTTGTATTGTAAGGCAGCATCTAACCTCAAGTGAGCTTGGACACTTGACAGATAGCGACCTGGATTTGTATGTTGAGTCATTACATTATGATGTTAGCTTAAGTACCATTTAATTTAGCCTTTTATGTTATGTAAACTCAGTACTTAGGTGTTACAAGTATTTACAATACCATAATCCTTCCTGCAGCCTACTCAGCTTGTGGAGAAAACGGGCCGGTCCCTCGTCTCATTGCAACACACACATACATGCACATGAACACACACACATCATGCCAGGTGCCTTTATACCTTTATTAATAGAACATCCAAGTGGCTTACTCATTCAAGCAAGAGTCAAAACTCCACTTGTGAATTGTATTCACATTGATAAAAGCCTATGAAGCACGACTGCAAAATAAAATAAATACAAACTGCAGCACTGACGCATTCGGTTTCGGCGATCGGACAAGTGATTCCGTAATGTAAACAACAGGTCCAAAACATGCCATCGCCCACCAGTAAAACAAGAAGAGATGGACTGTTTCACTGTATATATGTATTTACCTTTGGTGTTTTTATTTATATAGTTTTAAATTTGTGGTGAGTGCTCCAGCAAATTTGTAATGAGTGGTGAAACAATAGTGTCTTGCAGATTCCTTGCTTCTGATGTTTTTGTGTTCAGTGGTCGGGTATATGGTGAATGCGTTTTTGTATGACTGGCTTTTTTTTTCTTAGAAATTTCTTTCAAATATTAGGGTGCGTCTTCCAAGATAGAGCGTCTTGCAAGCAGTAAAATACGGTAAATATATATATATATATATATATATATATATATATATATATATATATATATATATATATATATATACAGTAAAATCTCGAATCTCGATCAATCTCATCTCGATATTTCGCATCTCGATTACACCATCAAAAACCCACGATTCACATATCTCGATCAAATTACACGAATCTCGATTGCTATTTCTAATTTTGTTGTTGTTGTTGTTAAGGGCTGCGACGATCTATTACGATCCTATGAGCCCTGGAGAGATTTCTGTGATGTTCTCACAAGCGTTGCAGGAAGGCACAGGTGAGGCGAAGCACTGCTGATTGCTGTGACGAGTCGATGCCTGTCGCCCCAAGCAGGGTGGGCAAGTCAAATGTGGTTACTCCCAGGACATGGAGTTGTTCTTGCAGCACCACACAATGTGAGTGGAAGCGTGGACACTCCAGCATGAAGTGGTTCATAGTTTCAGGGATGCTGATGCACCAAGGGCAGTACGGGTCTGGGGCAAGGCTCATACGGTGGAGGTGAGTGGTGAATTGTGTGTTGCTAAGGCGGAGACGCGTGAGGGCGACGTCCAGCTTGCGAGACGTTTTTCTAACCCATGGTTGCGAGGAAGAATCACTGCGGTACTGGCCCATTGAAGTGGTTCGTAAGACAGGGGTGGGGGATTCATTCCATATGGACTGACAGGTGTGGGCGATGAGGCGTTTGGAGGTGGAGAGTGGCAGGGTGAGCAGGGTAATGTTATGGTCCGTCATGGCCATCTTGGCAGCAGCATCGACAACCTCGTTGCCTCATATGCCTGAGTGGTAGGGCACCCACTGGAATGTTATGTCCCACATTTTTCATTTTATTGTATCAAAACAAACATGGCGCATGGCGATGTGATTGTTTCGATTGCTCTCCCACCTAGCGGCAACTTGTGGAGTGTAGTGTGTACCAGTCACCCGCGGCCTCCCCCAGACATTCAAACCCCAGGCATTAAAAAGCAAGAAGGATGAAGTGAAGAAATCAGTGACATTGGCAAAAAAAATTATTCACAGATTCAAGAATAATGTAGTTAATATAGAATATAGCCAAAGCTTTGGTCCCAATTACATTTTTCTCTATAAGAAGTTAACTTCGCACCTTGATATTTCAAATCTCGATCAGTATTTTTGGTCCCAATTATGATCCAGATTCGAGATTCTACTGTACATATATATATATATATATATATATATATATATATATATATATATATATATATATATATATATATATATAGGCAATCACCACTTAACGAAGGTTCACACAATGAAAATTTGCTACAATGAACGTTTCCTTTTACTACCATCTGCTCATTTAACGAACACCAAACTCACTTTGACAAAATTATATCCAGGTAATTTTTTCCAAGTTTGAAAGCCTCACCGTATCACGTAAGCTGACAGGCTTTTGAATACACTAGCGCCTTTCATGGACAAAATGCGCACCACTCACTCCCCCCTAGTTCAAAACAATAACAGCGTCAGCAGCGGCTCGTCTTCCCTCGCTCAATATGCTACCAAAACGCCCTGCAATGACGCCTAACGTTGCTAAGAAGACCAGGAAGTCTCTTACTATTGAAGTGAAGCTGGATATTATTTACAGACACGAGGCAAAATAACTAACAGCATTGCTTCCCACCATGGCTTGACTCCATCTACTGTCTCTACTATCTTCAAGTCAGCAGACTCTATTAAGAGGGCCATATCTTCCCTGCAAGGTAAAAGAACCACCTCAACTCGTGACTCTGCAATGGATAAAATGGAAAGCCTTGTGGAAATGTGGTACATAAGTTTAGTATGTGGTACAATGATGCGCTCTTTGTTTATATTCCACAGGTTGCCAGCTAGTGTCTTTCCCGCTCCACTCTCCCTCCCTTTAAAAACTTAAGATCATCAAGATTATAAAGTTACTTACATACATATATTAGTGTACATTATAATGACTTAAATTAAACTGCCTAAATATTTAACTTCATAATTTTTACTTTCATTAAAACTTTCACTGTACTATGATGCACTCTCACTTTGTTTACTCTCAATGGAAGTTTAAGTCAGGGCTTAACGAAAATTCGCTTAACAAACATTTTTTTAGGAACGTAACCCGTTTGTTAAGCAGGGGTCACCTGTACAGTAAGATCCCGAGTTACGTCAAAGTTACGTTCCTGAAACATGACGTAAGTCGATTTTGTACGTAACTCAAGTTTTTGTACTTTCAAAGCATGTTATCGAGTTTTCAACCAATCATTTTTTATGGTTATTCAGGTAAGTAAAAGGTTATATTGTTATATTGGTATATTATTTACAACTATGTAGGAATATATTGATTAGGGCCACGAATGCGAAGGACTGCAGGTTGCCGAAAGGGGCGGCCTGAGGCCGCCAGGAGGGTGGGCAGGTCGAATGTTGTGACGCCCAGGGCGGGACAGCTGGGAGCTTTGTGGAGTGCAGTAGGAGTAGAAGCATTATATAAGTAAAAGGTTTATATTGTTATATCATTTACAAGTATGTAGGAATATGAAACACAAGCTTGTTTTTGTTGTTCATTAGGGCCGCGAACGCGAAGGACTGCATGTTGCCGAGAGGGGTGGACGCCTGAGGCCGCTGGACAGCTGGGAGCGTAGTGCAGTGCGGTGGGAGTAGAAGCGTGGGCAGCAGAGCAGGAAATGCAATAGAAAAGGGCAATAGGGATTAGCAGACAGGCGCAGATGGTGCAAGTGACCTGCAAGTGTTGTGTGGCCCAGACGAAGGCTCCGGAGTTGTTATTGTTGTGATAGGTGCGCGAGCCCTCAAGGTCGTCAACCTCCCTGTTGTCATGGGAACGGGCTTCCCATTTTCTTCTTCACTCCCTTATACACAGCTGCTGCTTCCCTTCTCATGTCTTTTAATTATGTCCACTTTTTCTTGTAGCGTAATGGTTTTCCTTTTCTTAGCATCACTGCTATCACTCAGGAGTTTTCCTTTTGGTGCCATTGAGCAAGATACTAAGATAGTCAGCAAACGCAGATGTAGGAACACTCTTGCCAGGGGCGATGGTGTGGTGGAACTGAGGTACGTAGAGTGTTATTGTATTCAAGCGTGAGGTGGGCGGTGTGGCGGATAACCACTAGTGACGCCTGGTGGCCAACGATAACAATAAACCCCGCGCTTTACGATTTATAAATTTTCAATTTTTTAAATCCTAAATTGCCTTATAGTGGACTGACTTAAGTGCGAGTTAATAAACCCCGCACTTTACGATTTATAAATTTTCAATTTTTAAAATCTTAAATTGCCTTATAGTGGACTGACTTAAGTGCGAGTTTGACGTAACTCGAGACCGACATAATCCAGGATCTTACTGTATATATATACTGCAAATGTATATCGGCTCCAAATATCAGTTATTGGCCTCCTTGACTACTAGTACTGTATTTTACGCCTTACAAGACGCACTTTTTTCCTAAAAAATACCCTGAAATATACTAGTGTGTCTTCTAAGATGAATGTTGTATTGTAAGGCAGCATCCAACCTCAAGTGAGCTTACACATTTGACAGATAGCGATCTGGATTTGTATGTTGAGTCATTACATTATGATGTTAGCTTAAGTACCATTTAATTTAGCCTTTTATATTATGTAAACTCAGTACTTAGGTGTTACAAGTATTTACAATACCATAATCCTTTTTGTAGCCTACTCAGTGTGTGGAGAAAATGGGCCGCTCCCTCGTCTCATTGTAACACACACATACATGCACACAAATGCACACACATCATGCCAGGTGCCTTTATATCTTTATTAATAGAACATCCAAGTGGCTTACTCATTCAAGCAAGAGTCAAAACTCCACTTCTGAATTGCATTCACATTGATAAATGCTATGAAGCATGACTGCAAAATAAAATAAATACAAACTGCAGCACTGATGCGTTCGGTTTCAGCGATCGGACAAGTGATTCCGTAATGTAAACAACAGGTCCAAAACATGCCGTCGCCCGCCACTAAAACAAGAAGAGATAGACTGATTTCACTGTATATATGTATTTACCTATGGTGTTTTTATTTGCATAGTTTTAAATTTGTGGTGAGTGCTCCAGCAAATTTGTAATGAGTGGTGAGACATTAGTGTCTTGCAGACTACTTCCTTCTGATGTTTTTGTGTTCAGTGATCGGGTATATGGTGAATGCGCTCTTGTATGAGAATTACTTTTTTTTTTTCTTAGAAATTTCTTTCAAATATTAGGGTGCGTCTTCCAAGATGCAGCGTCTTGCAAGCCATAAAATACGGTAATTGGTATTGGTATTGGCCATGAATAAACCATATCGATCAATCTCTAACATCAAACAGACTATTTGGGTTCAGGATAGGGACATCATGTGTATCAAACTTATTAAGCTTCTACTTGAGAGTTATTGCTGGACTGGAAAACAGAAATGGATGGGTGAACACCTGGATATAAAAAAGGCTTTTGATAGTCCCACATGGAAGACTACTTAGGAAACTAGAGAATATAGGAGGACTGAAAGGAACAGTTAGAATGGACAAGGAATTATTTGAAGGAGAGGGAAATGAGAACTGTGATTAGAGGTACATACTCATCTTGGGGTAAAGTAACAAGCAGAGTGCCACAAGGGTCAGTGTCAGCCTCCATTATGTTTCAGATTTATGTAATTGACATTCACAATGAGATAAACAGTTACATTAATTTATTTGCTGATGATGCAAAGCTGCTTAGATTTATCAAAACCCTGGAGGACTGTTTGCTCTTACAGGAAGATATAAACAAAATCTATGAGTGCAGTAAGAAGTGGAAATTGGAGTGCAATGCCAAGAAATGTCACATAATGGAACTAGGAAAGAGAGGTATGGAACTATCTGATGGGAGAGGAACAAATAATGAAGACTAAAGAGAAAAAAGATCTGGGAGTGATTATACAGGAAAATCTGAACCCCCAAAAAACACATAAGAAAGATATTTGGATTAGCATATAAAATGTTGACTAATATAAGACTGGCATTTCAATTTGTGGACAAAGATATGATGAAAAAAATTATCACAAGCATGATACATCATCAAATCAAATCAATGGGGCCTGATGGCATATCTGGGAGGTTGCTAAATGAATGTAAGGATCAATTGTTGAACCCCGTATTTGATATTGTGGAAACCTCCATATGAACAGGATTAGTCTTGAAAGAGTGGAAAAGAGCTGACATTGTGCCTATATACAAGAATGGTAGTAGAATGGAACCGCTAAATTATAGACCAGTATCGTTGACTAGTATAGACAGTTTGGTTTCAGAAAAGGAAGATCGTGCGTATCCAATTTATTATGTTTTTATTCAAGAGTGACTGACATACTACAACATAGAGAGGGATGGGTGGATGTTATCTACCTGGACTTGAGAAAGGCCTTTGATAAAGTACCACACAATAGACTGATGTGGAAACTAAAGAAAATTGGAGGAGTAAATGATAAACTAGCAAAATGGATGGAAAATTACTTAATAGGAAGAGAAATGAGAACAGTGGTGAGAGGAAGGAAATCCGAGTGGAAGAAGGTAACCAGTGGAGTTCCACAAGGGTCAGTGCTGGGTCCTACCATGTTTTTGATTTATGTTAATGATATGCCAGTAGGAATTGACAGTTACATGAACATGTTTGCGGACGATACTAAAATTATGAGGAGAGTAAAGAATGTGGAAGATTGTAGCAAGTTACAGGAAGATCTTGATAAAATATATGAGTGGAGTAAGGAGTGGCAGATGGAATTTAATATAGACAAGACCCATGTTATGAAAATGGGAAGAAGTAGATACAGACCAAACAGGGATTACAGGCTGGGTGATGAGAAAATTAAAGAGACCAATGAGGAGAAAGACTTAGGAGTAACCGTGCAAAACACCTTGTCACCGGAGAAACACATTAACAAGATTTTTTGGAAAACATATAACATGCTTCAAAATATTGGCCTTGCATTCCACTACCTAGATGAAGGAATGATGAAGAAGATATTATGTACCTTAATAAGACCCCAGTTAGAATATGCAGCATGTGTCTGGTCACCGCATATGAAGAAAAATGTGAAGAAGGTGGAAAGGGTACAGAGGCTGGCAACAAGGATGGTACCAGGACTCAGGGAGTTAGACTATGAGGAAAGACTGACGAAGCTGGGGCTGACCACACTAGAAGAGAGAAGAACAAGAGGAGACATGATAACTATGTATAAATTGGTGAACAAGATTGACATACTGGACAGAGAGTTGATAAAGGTGACCACAAGTAATCATCTCCGAGGACATGGAAAAAAGCTAATAAAAGACATCTGTCTAAGTGATGTGAGAAAATACAGTTTCCCGCATCGTAGCATTGATAAGTGGAATAAACTGAGCAGTGATGTCGTTGACGTGGTGTGTGTCAATCAGATGAAAGAGAGATATGACAGGAATGGACAAGGAGACAGGTCACAGAGAGCTTATCTCAGGCCCTGTAATACACAAATAGGTAAATACACACACACACACACACACACACACACACATATACACCTTATTTGTTGGCTCATGAGATGCATGGGCTCATAACAAGTACCCAGTTTTGGCAGACAATGAAATGAAAGAAAAAAAAAAGATAAATAAACAGTTTAAAACTTTAATATTTGCTAGTAGCCTACATACCAATCCTGCTGTGAAATGTAAACATGTACCTGGCATGTGCGGTTAGCAATGACTGAGAGGTTAAATGGCAAATAATATCATTATTATTTTTTTTTTTTCATCATAATTTTTTTCTTTACATGTATGCAAGATAAATCTGTTGAAAGATAGGTGCAATTTTGATTGTATGAAAGTGTGTCTTACCTGAAGGAGTAATGGCATCACATTGTAAAGAATGCAGTGAAGCTTGTCTGTCAAGATCACGATCACTGATTGGCAATCGCATGTTTTGTTTTGGTTCATGTGGTGTGTGGCCATTTAGGCAAATTCTTTCTGACTGGTGTTATTCAATGTGAATTACCAGTAAGTCTGACATTCGATGTGAATTACCAGTAAGTCTGACCACCTTCATATATTAGGTCCTGTAGTTCTGGCACCATCTATGTACCTATCTTCTGAATCCATTCTAATCTTATATCTTTTTTCAGAGCTCAGTGACCACACTACTGCTGCATATTCCAGCTTATGATGTATCATGCTTGTGATAGTTTTTTTCATCATATCTTTGTCCACGAATTGAAATGCCAGTCTTATATTAGTCAACATTTTATATGCTAATCCAAATATCTTACTTATGTGTTTTTTGGGGTTCAGATTTTCCTGTATAATCACTCCCAGATCTTTTTTCTCTTTAGTCTTCATTATTTGTTCCTCTCCCATCAGATAGTTCCATACCTCTCTTTCCTAGTTCCATTATGTGACATTTCTTGGCATTGCACTCCAATTTCCACTTCTTACTGCACTCATAGATTTTGTTTATATCTTCCTGTAAGAGCAAACAGTCCTCCAGGGTTTTGATAAATCTAAGCAGCTTTGCATCATCAGCAAATAAATTAATGTAACTGTTTATCTCATTGTGAATGTCGTTTACATAAATCGGAAACATAATGGAGGCTGACACTGACCCTTGTGGCACTCTGCTTGTTACTTTAAAGATGAGTATGACCTCTAATCACAGTTCTCATTTCCCTCTCCTTCAAATAATTCCTTGTCCATTCTAACTGTTCCTTTCAGTTCCTCCTATATTCTCTAGTTTCCTAAGTAGTCTTCCATGTGGGACTTTATCAAAAGCCTTTTTTATATCCAGGTGTTCACCCATCCATTTCTGTTTTCCAGTCCAACAATAACTCTCAAGTAGAAGCTTAATAAGTTTGATACACATGATGTCCCTATCCTGAACCCAAATAGTCTGTTTGATGTTAGAGATTGATCGATATGGTTTATTCAGGGCCAATACCAATACCAATTACCGTATTTTATGGCTTGCAAAATGCTGCATCTTGGAAGACGCACCCTAATATTTGAAAGAAATTTCTAAGAAAAAAAAGTAATCCTCATACATGAGCGCATTCACCATATACCCGATCACTGAACACAAAAACATCAGAAGGAAGGAGTCTGCAAGACACTATTGTTTCACCACTCATTACAAATTTGCTGGAGCACTCACCACTAATTTAAAACTATGCAAATAAAAACACCATAGGTAAATACATATATACAGTGAAACAGTCTATCTCTTCTTGTTTTAGTGGCGGGCGACGGCATGTTTTGGACCTGTTGTTTACATTACGGAATCACTTGTCCGATCACCGAAACCGAACGTGTCAGTGCTGCAGTTTGTATTTATTTCATTTTGCAGTCGTGCTTCATAGCATTTATCAATGTGAATGTAATTCAGAAGTGGAATTTTGACTCTTGCTTGAATGATTAAACCACTTGGATGTTCTATTAATAAAGGTATAAAGGCACCTGGCATGATGTGTGTGCATTCGTGTGCATGTATGTGTGTGTTACAATGAGATGAGGGAGCGGCCCGTTTCTCCACACACTGAATAAGCTACAGGAAGGATTGTGGTATTGTAAATATTTGTAACACCTAAGTACTGAGTTTACATAATATAAAAGGCCAAATTAAATGGTACTTAAGCTAACATCATAATGTAATGACTCAACATACAAATCCAGGTCGCTATCTGTCAAGTGTCCAAGCTCACTTGAGGTTGGATGCTGCCTTACAATACAACATTCATCTTAGAAGACACACTAGTATTTTTCAGGGTATTTTTTAGGAAAAAAGTGTGTCTTGTAAGCCGTAAAATACAGTATTAGTAGTCAAGGAGGCCAATAACCGATATTTGGAGCAGATATACATTTGCAGTATATATATACAGTAAGGTCCTGGGTTACGTCGGTCTTGAGTTACGTCAAACTCGCACTTAAGTCTGTCCAATATAAGGCAATTTAAGATTTTAAAATTGAAAATTTATAAATCGTAAAGCGCGTGGTTTATTGTTATTGTTGGCCGCCAGGCGTCACTAGTGGTTATCCGCCACACTGCCCACCTCACGCTTGAATACAATAACACTCTACGTACCTCAGTTCCACCACACTGTCGCCCCTGGCAAGTGTTCCTACATCTGCGTTTCCTGACTATCTTAGTATCTTGCTCAATGGCACCAAAAAGAAAACTCCTGAGTGATAGCAGTGATGCTAAGAAAAGGAAAACCATTACGCTACAAGAAAAAGTGGACATAATTAAAAGACATGAGAAGGGAAACAGCAGCTGTGTATAAGGGAGTGAAGAAGAAAATGGGAAGCCCGTTCCCATGACAACAGGGAGGTTGACAACCTTGAGGGCTCGCACACCTATCACAACAATAACAACTCCAGAGCCTTCGTCTGGGCCACACGACACTTGCACCGTCTGCGCCTGTCTTCTGATCCCTATTGCCCTTTCCTATTGCATTTCCTGCTCCGCTGCCCACGCTTCTACTGCCACCGCACTGCACTACGCTCCCAGCTGTCCACCCTGTACGTTACAACATTCGACCTGCCTACCCTCCTGGCGGCCTCAGGCGTCCACCCCTCTCAGCAACATGCAGTCCTTCGCGTTCGCGGCCCTAATCAACAACAAAAACAAGCTTGTGTTTCATATTCCTACATACTTGTAAATAATATAATAATATAAAGTTTTACTTATATAACGCTTCTACTCCTACTGCACTCCACAAAGCTCCTAGCTGTCCCACCCTGGGCGTCACAACATTCGACCTGCCCACCCTCCTGGCGGCCTCAGGCCGCCCCTTTCGGCAACCTGCAGTCCTTCGCGTTCGCGGCTCTAATCAATATATTCCTAAATAGTTGTAAATAATATACCAATATAACAATATAACCTTTTACTTACCTGAATAACCATAAAAAATGATTGGTTGAAAACTTGATAATATGCTTTGAAAGTACAAAAACTCGAGTTACGTACAAAATCGACTTACGTCATGTTTCAGGAACGTAACTTTGACAACAAGCTTGTGTTTCATATTCCTACATACTTGTAAATAATATAATAATATAAAGTTTTACTTATATAACGCTTCTACTCCTACTGCACTCCACAAAGCTCCCAGCTGTCCCGCCCTGGGCGTCACAACAATTGACCTGCCCACCCTCCTGGCGGCCTCAGGCCGCCCCTCTCAGCAACCTGCAGTCCTTCGTCGCGGCTCTAATCAATATATTCCTACATAGTTGTAAATAATATACCAATATAACAATATAACCTTTTACTTACCTGAATAACCATAAAAAATTATTGGTTGAAAACTCGATAATATGCTTTGAAAGTACAAAAACTCGAGTTACTTACAAAATCGACTTACGTCATGTTTCAGGAACGTAACTTTGACGTAACTCGGGACCTTACTGTACAGGTGACCCCCGCTTAACGAACGGGTTATGTTCCTAAAAAAACGTTCGTTAAGCGAATTTTCGTTAAGCCCTGACTTAAACTTCCATTGAGAGTAAACAAAGTGAGAGTGCATCATAGTACAGTGAAAGTTTTAATGAAAATAAAAATTATAAAGTTAAACATTTAGGCAGTTTAATTTAAGTCATTATAATGTACACTAATATATGTATGTAAGTAGCTTTATAATCTTGATGATCTTAAGTTTAAAAAAGGAGGGAGAGTGGAGCGGGAAAGACACTAGCTGGCAACCTGTGGAATGTAAACAAAGAGCGCATCATTGTACCACATACTAAACTTATGTACCACATTTCCACAAGGCTTTCCATTTTATCCATTGTAGAGTCACGAGTTCAGGTGGTTCTTTTACCTTGCAAGGAAGATATGGCCCTCTTAATAGAGTCTGCTGACTTGAAGATAGTAGAGACAGTAGATGGAGTCAAGCCATGGTGGGAAGCAATGCTATTAGTTTTTTTGCCTCGTGTCTGTAAATAATATTCAGCTTCACTTCAATAGTAAGAGACTTCCTGGTCTTCTTGGCAATACTAGGCGTCATTGCAGGGCGTTTTGGTAGCATATTGAGCGAGGGAAGACGAGCTGCTGCTGACGCTGTTATTGTTTTGAACTAGAGGGAAGTGAGTGGTGCGCATTTTGTCCATGAAAGGCGCTAGTGTATTTTCCATTTGGCTAAATTAACATTTTTATTATTTACCATTCTAAATATTAGAAGTGTGTTTAAAATAAAAGGAAAAGCAAGAAATAATAAGAGAAAGCAAAAAATAATAAGAGAAAACAACAATCCAAAGAATACGTAAACACAACACTCACTGCATCACTGCCTTCACCACTCACACCACAGTTAGTCACCATCTTCCTCTGAGCTTTACCACTTTATCAAAAATCCACTTTTCAAAAACAACCCCACATGCAGAAGAAGATGGAGGACGTTTTGGGCCATCTTGGTGAATTATATGCAGATTGAAAAGATTCCATCTGTACTCAGTGCTGTCAGACTGCAAATGAGGCATGAGAAGAGTGGAGTTCCCACCTATCGACCAGCTGCGGAACTTTCTGGCGTGCAGTTTGAAACTGCGTCTGGTGCTCAGTTTGAAAATGTGGTTGGGCCAAATCACATATAAGCAAACTGATCGCGCAACTTAAATTAATTATAATATTTTTTCGGTCACATAATAACAAAAACATGTAAATCAAACAAGCGTAAATTGAGTTACCTTTGTGTGTATATATATATATATATATATATATATATATATATATATATATATATATATATATATATATATATATACACACACACACACACACACACACACACACACACACACACACACACACACACGCCGTCGCCGTCGCTGAGAGAGGATGGCTCGCTCCGGCTGCGGACGGAAGAAGGAAAATACTTATGGTGTTACAGGGCCCGGATAACTCTAAGTTAGTGTCCTGTTAATGTCCTACTGTCGCTTAGTGTTGAAAGTGAGGGATATGGAGAGTGGTCCCTGAGAGGAGAGTGTGGGCAGTGATTGTTTTGGCCGTAATCAGCTGACGATAACAAACATGGCGTCTAGACAAGCCAGAGACTGAAGGTTTTATAACTATGCCAAAAGGACTGGAGAAATTAGATATGGATGCAAGAATCCAGGCACTGGAAAGTAAGTTCCTAAACATTTTGTCCATAGAAGAAAAACTGGATAGAGTTCTAGCCGAGAATGATTCATTCAAAAAAGAAATCTATTTGTTTACGTTAGCGAATAAAGAGCTATTGAAGGAAAAAGTAGAGATGGAGAAAGAAAACCAACAACTAAGGAAACAATGTGAAGAGATGAAGGCTAAACTCATGGAAATGGAGATGAAAATATCCGAAGGGGACTTGAGGAAGGAGGAATGCCTTAATCTAATTGATACCAGGATGAAAGAAGTGAACCATGAACATCAGGAGGTACAAAGGTCATTTAGGGAGATAGTAAAAAAGCAGGAAGAGGAAAATAAAGGGATTACGGAGAGGGAAATGGTAAAGGCACTAAAGGAAAATGAGTATGTGGTGAGATATATTGCTGAAAAGAAAAAAATGTGTGATCATGATAGGATTGAGGGGAAGAAACTAACCGGAACTGGCAGGACAGGAGGGATAAGGAAAATGACAGGGTTAAGTCTTTACTGAACAAGATCTCTGTGGAAGAAGAGGACTATATGCTGAGGTAGAAGAAAGTGTAAGATTGGGAGCTTTTGAGGAAGGCAAGAATAGACCATTAAAATTGAAATTAAAGTCTCGGGTGGCAGCGGAGGCCTTGTTGAGGAGGGCTTGGAAACTTAAGGACTCTGAGGAAACCAAAACAATTTACATAAGAAGAAATATGTCACAGGATGAGCAAATGAAAATGAAGGAGCTTATAATTGAAGTGAAGGAGAGGAATGACGAAAGAACAGAGGAGGAAAAGACCAAGTTTTTTTGGAGGATGAGAAATGGGAGGTTAAAGAAGTGGTGGATAAAACAGACGGAATAGACATTACATGGAAGAATGAGACTAGGAATGGAATAAAAGTGACTTACACGAACATAGATGGATTTCTGTCTAAGAGGCTAGAATGTATGGATTACCTAAGAAATAATGAACCGGACATAATGTGTGTAGTGGAAACAAAGCTAAGGCCCGAAATAAAGCTAGACTGGTTTGTTGTAAAACACTACAAAGTATGGAGAAATGATAGAAAAATAAAGGAGGTGGTGGTATAATGGTTCTTACTAAGGAAGATCTGATAGTGAAGGAGGTGAACTATAGTAAGAGAAATGAGGAAGTGATAAGTATGCTTATAACAGATGGCAAGAGGGACATTAATATTATAACAGTATACATACCACCCAGAACCAGTGCTTGGGAATATGAACAGTACAAAATGGTGATGAGAAATACTCTAGACAGAATGAAGCAAGAACTCATCAGAAAGGATAGAGTGATGATAGTTGGAGACTTTAATTGCAAAGAAATAGTGTGGAAGACTACGAAGTGGTGAACGGTGGTGAGTGGGCAGAGGAATTGTTAAAGGTAGCAACAAATAACTTGATGACACAGTGGGTGAGATCACCAACAAGGTGCAGGGGACAAGATGTTGCAGCAAGGTTGGATTTGGTATTTACCAGGGCATCTCTAAAAGAGGAAATTGAACATGAATGTCCCTTGGGAAAAGCGATCATGATGTCCTAAGCTTTGAGCTGGATACGGAATTAAGCACGAATAAGATTGTGGAACGCAAGGAGGAAAAATTAAATTATATTAGGGCAAATTATAACCATATGAGGGAGTTCTTTAATGAAATTGACTGGTCCGTGGTATACCAGGAAAGGGATATGCAATTGAAATATGATAAATTTATGGATTTGTATAACTCTGCTGTGAAAAAGTTTGTGCCATATCACAGAAAGAGGACTTTAAATAATAAACAGTGGTTTAATAGAAATTGTGAAGAAGCAAAAAAGAACAAAGAAAACCCATGGAAGAAACTTAAAAAAAACAGTGATGTATTATCAGGGGGAGTCTACAAAACAGCAAGGAATAGATATGTTGAAGTAAGGAGAACAGCACAGAAGGAATATGAATATGAAAATTATAAATTATATTCCCAAGCACTGGTTCTGGGTGGTATGTATACTGTTATAATATTAATGTCCCTCTTGCCATCTGTTATAAACATACTTATCACTTCCTCATTTCTCTTACTATAGTTCACCTCCTTCACTATCAAATCTTCCTTAGTAAGAACCATTATACCACCACCTCCTTTATTTTTTCTATCATTTCTCCATACTTTGTAGAGTTTTACAACAAACCAGTCTGTGTGTGTGTATTTACCTACTTGTATTTACCTATTTGTGTATTACAGGGCCCGAGCTAAGCTCTCTGTGACCTGTCTCCTTGTCCATTCCTGTCATATCTCTCTTTCATCTGATTGACACACACCGCATCAACGACATCACTGCTCAGTTTATTCCACTTATCAATGCTACGATGCGGGAAACTGTATTTTCTCACGTCATTTAGACAGATGTCCTTTACTAGCTTTTTTCCATGTCCTCGGAGATGATTACTTGTGGTCACCTTTATCAACTCTGTCCAGTATGTCAATCTTGTTCACCAATTTATACATAGTTATCATGTCTCCTCTTGTTCTTCTCTCTTCTAGTGTGGTCAGCCCCAGCTTCCTCAGTCTTTCCTCATAGTCTAACTCCCTGAGTCCTGGTACCATCCTTGTTGCCAGCCTCTGTACCCTTTCCACCTTCTTCACATTTTTCTTTATATGCGGTGACCAGACACATGCTGCATATTCTAACTGGGGTCTTATTAAGGTACATAATATCTTCTTCATCATTCCTTCATCTAGGTAGTGGAATGCAAGGCCAATATTTTGAAGCATGTTGTATGTTTTCCAAAAAATCTTGTTAATGTGTTTCTCCGGTGACAAGGTGTTTTGCACGGTTACTCCTAAGTCTTTCTCCTCATTGGTCTCTTTAATTTTCTCATTACCCAGCCTGTAATCTCTGTTTGGTCTGTATCTACTTCTTCCCATTTTCATAACATGGGTCTTGTCTATATTAAATTCCATCTGCCACTCCTTACTCCACTCATATATTTTATCAAGATCTTCCTGTAACCTGTTACAATCTTCCACATTCCTTACTCTCCTCATAATTTTAGTATCGTCCGCAAACATGTTCATGTAACTGTCAATTCCTACTGGCATATCATTAACATAAATCAAAAACATGATGGGACCCAGCACTGACTCTTGTGGAACTCCACTGGTTACCTTCTTCCACTCGGACTTCCTTCCTCTCACCACTGTTCTCATTTCTCTTTCTCTGTTTTACAACAAACCAGTCTAGCTTTATTTCAGGCCTTAGCTTTGTTTCCACTACACACATTATGTCCGGCTCGTTATTTCTTAGGTAATCCATACATTTTAGCCTCTTAGACAGAAATCCATCTATGTTCGTGTAAGTCACTTTTATTCCATTCCTAGTCTCATTCTTCCATGTAATATCTATTCCGTCTGTTTTATCCACCACTTCTTTAGCCTCCCATTTCATATCCTCCAAAAAAACTTGGTCTTTTCCTCCTCTGTTCTTTCATCATTCCTCTCCTTCACTTCAATTATAAGCTCCTTCATTTTCATTTGCTCATCCTGTGACATATTTCTTCTTATGTAAATTGTTTTGGTTTCCTCAGAGTCCTTAAGTTTCCAAGCCCTCCTCAACAAGGCCTCTGCTGCCACCCGAGACTTTAATTTCAATTTTAATGGTCTATTCTTGCCTTCCTCATTTACCTAGTTGTAGTTTTACAGGGCCTGGGCTTTATGCTCGTGTGGTCCCGTCTCCATATCTACACTTATCCAATTTTTCTTTAAAACTATGTACACTCTTTGCTGATACCACTTCCTCACTCAAACTGTTCCAAGTCTCAACACATCTTTGTGTGTGTGTGTGTGTGTGTGTGTGTGTGTGTGTGTGTGTGTGTGTGTGTGTGTGTGTGTGTGTGTATATATATATATATATATATATATATATATATATATATATATATATATATATATATATATATATATATATATATATATATATATATATACACAGGTAACTCGATTTACGCTTGTTTGATTTATGTGTTTTTGTTATTATGTGACCGAAAAAATATTATAATTAATTTAAGTTGCGCGATCAGTTTGCTTATATGTGATTTGGCCCAACCACATTTTCAAACTGAGCACCAGACACAATTTTAAACTACACGCCAGAAAGTTCCGCAGCTGGCCGATAGGTGAGAGCTCCACTCTTCTCATGCCTCATTTGCAGTCTGACAGCACTGAGTACAGACTGAATCTTTTCAATCTGCCTATAATTCACCAAGATGGCCCAAAACGTCCTCCATCTTCTTCTGCATGTGGGGTTGTTTTTGAAAAGTGGATTTTTGATAAAGTGGTAAAGCTCAGGGGAAGATGGTGACTGACTGTGGTGTGAGTGGTGAAGGCAGTGATGCAGTGAGTATTGTGTTTACGTATTCTTTGGATTGTTGTTTTCTCTTATTATTTTTTGCTTTCTCTTATTATTTCTTGCTTTTCCCTTTATTTTAAACACACTTCTAGTATTTAGAATGGTAAATAATAAAAATGTTGATTTAGCCAAATGGAAAAGCTCAGAGGGAGATGGTGACACTGTGGTGTGAGTGGTGAAGGCACTGACGCAGTGAGTGTCGTGTTTATATATTCTTTGTTTTGTTGTTTTCTCTTATTATTTTTTGCTTTCTCTTATCATTTCTTGCTTTTCCTTTTACTTTAAATACACTTCTAGTATTTAGAATGGTAAATAATAAAAACATGTTTATTTAGCCAAATAAATAGAGTATTTTGTATGAATTTTTTTGGACCACATCCCACATCCCTCTATTATCTTATGAGAATTACATGTTTGTTTTATGCGAATTTTTATATACACGATGCCTCTTGGAATGCATCTATCGCGTAAATCGAGTTACCTGTATACAGTGGTGCCTTGGAATACGAACTTAATTTGTTCAAAATTTTGTTCTTACTCCAAAACGTTCTTACTCCAAAGCATCAAAATACATGTATTCTTATGGAAGAAATTATAATTCGTTCCAAACCACCTCCCAAGGCCAAAAAAATTCTATTTTCCACCTAATTTCTTACTTTTGAATACTATTACTATATATACTACTATTATGCTGTAACTATAAAAGATAGGAAAATAAAAGCAGGAAAGTAAGCAAAATGTAATATAATGAAAATTTAACTTTTCGTGGTCAGAAACAAGCGTCACCACATCTTCATGTGACTCCATCAAGCCAGCACCGCATACTCTTATATAAGCCAATAAGTTTTTCTTTGATATACTGTATTCATTATGGAAAATAAATAAGGGAAGTAAGCAAATTGTAATAAGAAAATTCAACTTTTTCGCGGTCAGAAACAAGCGTCAACGTTTCCTGGTCAAGACGGCCCCCGACCCCAACCGCCCCCAACCCCGACCACCCCGTGTTTACCATGACAACCCCACACCAGATTTTAGGTTATTGTCCTCTTATTTCTTTCATTATGTTAACACGTTAACCGCAGATGGCAACTCAGCGTTCCTGAGATAGTGTTTTGTAGTATGGAGCATTAAAAACCATAACGTATTGGTACACCGGTGTACTGTACCTTGCCCATATAGTGCATATACGTATCAAGGGTGTAACACAACTTTCTGTAAATAATGAAAGAGGTAAGAGAACATGCATTTCTAAGCAGAAAATCTTATATACACACATGCATTTTAAGGTTTTGTTTACCCGTAAGATGATTCTAAAATTTCTGAGAGGTGCATGATAGTCCATTGTGTTTTTATGAGGTGACAACGACTGTTGCTGGCTTGGTGCAGCAGCCGGAGGTGCCACTTAGCTAAATACCAAATGTTTTCATAGTGTTTTGTAATCTTACATTCAAGACAGATTGTATCAACAAGTATGCAATTTACTGATAAACATTACACGATAACATTATTGCGGTGATTAAAAGTACGCACTCACGGTACGGTACTATGTGGTACAGTACCTATCATTGGGTGAGGAAGGATGGGGAGGGATGGGGGAGTGGGGAGCGACTGACTTATTAATACAATCTGTCTTAGTATAAGATGCTCTATTAACAAGTATAATTCAAAGTCATCTTACGGGTAAAAAAGAAACTGAGGCTGCCGTGGTCTGTAGTGTGGGGTGGTCGTGGTAAACATGGGGACAGTGGGGGGAAGGGGCATCGTGGTCAGGGGCCGTCTTGACCATGACCCAGCGTCAACACATCCTCCTCAGCTGACTCCATCAAGCCAGAACTATGCACTCTTATCTAAACCAATAACAATTCCAATATTGTCATGCATCATAATATGTTTCTGAACTGCTTACTTATCCATGGAAATACATGTATATCTTATATCTCACCAAGAAATACATAAAAAATTATAAAATACAGCATACTGACATAAGTGCTCTCACCATCCTCACGCTTGGCACCCTCACACCTACACAAACATATCCTTGTAAAAGCTAATACATGATTGGTTAAGTGTCCACCATCTTGAAAACAATGGGCCAATGACAGGCCTTGATATAAGACAGATAGCCTCATGCATAAACAAACTGTGTGGCATAAAGGAGGAAATTCTGAAAAGTGCCAAGATCATGCCTGAAAGGCTTTAACGTAAGAGCCACAATTGTGCCTGATGAGCTATAAGGATTAAGGCTTTTAATTCATGAGCTGGATACTCTCTCTTCCCCTCTGATCTTCTAAAATCTTCCATATGTCAGTTTGTATGTCTCGTGACCATGTGTGCTGCTATACTAGGCAATGATCTTAATAGCTAAAAACACTTAATATTATTATCCCAGGCACTACAAAACAACAACCAAACAACTGCAAACAACACTCCTGAGGCACTGAGGCAGCGTGGTGCCCCAGCATGCAATCAGCTGATCGCGCAGTGCTGTGTGCAATCTGTTGACCGCGTTTGTTATTGTTCGCACTCCAAAGCAAAGTTCGTCCTCCAATGCAAAATAAAAACACAATTTTTTTGTTCACAATCCAAGTTGCTCGTACTCAAAAGCATTCATACTCCAAGGTACCACAGTATATATATACAGTAAGGTCTCGGTTTACGTCAGAGTTACGTTCCTGAAACATGACGTAAGTCGATTTTGTACGTAACTCAAGTTTCCGTACATTTCAAAGCATATTATCGAGTTTTCAATCAATCATTGTTTATGGTCATTCAGGTAAGTTAAAGATTATATTGTTATATTATTTACAACTACATAGGAATATGAAACACAAGTTTGTTTTTGTTGTTGATTAGGGCCACAAACACGAAGGACTGCAGGTTGCTGAGAGGGGTGGCTCTGAGGCCGCCAGGAGGGTGGGCAGGTCGAATGTTGTCATGCCCAGGGGAGACAGCTGGGAGCGTAGTGCAGTGCGGTGGGAGTAGAAGCGTGGGCAGCGGGGCAGGAAATGCAATAGGAAAGGGCAATAGGGATCAACAGACAGGCGCAGACGGTGCAAGTGAGCTGCGAGTGTCGTGTGGCCCAGGTGAGGCTCCAGAGTTGTTATTGTTGTGATGGGTGCACGAACCCTCAAGGTCGTCAACCTCCCCGTTGTCATGGTAACGGGCTTCCCATTTTCTTCTTTACTCCCTCACACACAGCTGCTGCCTCCCTTCTCATGTCTTTAATTACGTCCTCTTTTTCTTATAGCGTAATGGTTTTCCTTTTCTTAGCATCACTGCTGTCACTAAGGAGTTTTCTCTTTGGTGCCATTGAGCAAGATACTAAGAACTTAAGTCAGTAAACGCAAAAGTAGGATAACACTTGCCAGGGGCGACGGTGTGGTGGAACTGAGGCAGGGTGTTATTGTATTCAAGCGTGAGGTGGGCGGTGTGACGGGTAACCACCAACAATAACAATAAATCCCGCACTTTACGATTTATAAATTTTCAATTTTTTTAATCTTAAATTGCCTTATAGTGGACTGACGTAACTACGAGTTTGACGTAACTCGAGACCGACGTAACCCGGGACTTTACTGTATATATACATACATACATATATATATATATATATATATATATATATATATATATATATATATATATATATATATATATTTGCAGTGGTGCCTCACAATAATGGCCACTTCGGGGGTAAAGGGTTGTCCATTACTGTGAATTGTCCATTACTTAAACACACTCCTTCCCTTTTTTGGTAGTTTATTCTCTTTAAATAATGGAAAAATTATTTTCATAATTCAATCCGTTTTATTCAACACTTAATATTGAAATAAAAGAGATCATTATTATTCAAAAAGTGTACAGTAATAAAAAGTTGTCTTACCAAGAATAGATTAATTAAAATAATAGCTTCCCATTTGGTGTAATGGCCAATTCCCATGTGGGCCAGTGGCATCTTCAACAAGCATTTAATGACTACCTGATGGACATTGCTGAGGTGGCAAAGGAGGAGAGGAAGACAAGGGATCGTCAAAGTCACAGTAGACTACCTCCATACTATTGCCACCTCCCCATAGATCACAGGCTTTCCTTCTTTCTCTAACGCCACTCCATGTTACTCTGTCTCTGTCCTTTCTTTCTCTCTGTTTTCTGTATAAACTAGTGTTTCCAAAATTACTTCTGAAATCCTTCTAAATTTTGTTACACGTTGCTGTTGAGATAAAAAATTAAGGTGCATTCTCTATAGAAATGTTTACAGTGCTGAGATACCTCACAGGCCTGCACCTTAGCACCTTATGTAATTTTGCTATAGAGTATTATGCTGCTGCAAACTCGCCATATAGCCACCCTCACAGACAATAAAAAGCAGTAATCTGCAATGTGAACAAGTGGTTCTGAGTGTGAGAGAGAGAGAGAGAGAGAGAGAGAGAGAGAGAGAGAGAGAGAGAGAGAGAGAGAGAGAGAGAGAGAGAGAGAGAGAGAGAGAGAGAGAGAGAGAGAGCAGGCAGTTGTGTTGTGTTGTTAAGGACACATTACAAAGCAGTATTAACAGTAAAATTAAAATAGATGGAAAAACAGAGTCCTTATGGGTAAGTATCAAGAAAGGATCAAAATCAGTAGTACAGTAAGCCCCAGCACTTGGCGAATCTCAGCTTGGCGAAATTAATTTTTGGTGGTGGGTGGTCACAGACCACCGAGTGCACGCTTGGTGATTTGAATTCAAACTTGGTGGTCCCCTGGTGACTGCACGGCGAATCACGCGGCTCCCCTGTGATGTCAGACCTCTCTCTAAACCTATCAGAATGCAGTGTGAGAGTCCCCTTCAGCCATTTTGTTTGTGTTACCCTCTGTTCTGCTAGCGTGGGAATGAATTCTGGCGATTTACCGCCAACATGGCCTCTACCAGCGCAACAGATGGTACCGGTGGGGCTAAGGACAATGGTGGTGGTGACAAGGACGAAAGTGGGCAAGGGAATTGGTTGATAAAACGGGAGTACAGACGAGGAAAGCATCATAAATGTCTATTTTGTACATGTGTTCTAATATGTGAAGGCAAAAGATTTTATTTCAGCTCAAAAGATGGTATTTTAGGGATCAAAAGAGAGATTTTGGCAATGACCAAAGACTGATTGAGGTATTCTTTAGGCAATTTATATGGTATAAAGAACTCGTGCTTGGCAAAATTCGCATTTGGCGGTAGTTTCGCCAGACTAATTAATTCGCCAAGTATGGGGGCTTACTGTAATGGGTTTATTGTACAGACCACCAAATGCTACAAATTAAAGAAATTCCTCACTATGGCAGGAAATAAATAGAACAAGCAAGTAAAGTTAGGAATAGTACATGGTAAGTGATATTGATTCTACGAATGGTGATTGGAGTCTGATGGTGAGCAACAGTGAGGGAGAACAATTTCTAAAGGTAATTCAGAATATTTATTAAAAATAGGTAATCTCAGAATCTACAATAGGGAATAATATTACAAACTTAATTCTGACAAATAATGAGGAAGCAGTTATGCAGGTAGTTACTAGTGGGTAGCTAGATAACTGGGAAATTAGGTACAAACTAATATGGGAAGATATTTTTAAAAGCAAAAGCAATAGAAAAGTATCTGAATTTAGGAGGGCAAATTTTGAGGGATTTCAAAGGTACTTAAATGGAGTTGACTGCCAACAAAGAGAGAGAAGGTTAGGTTAGGCCCAGGAGAGACATGATGGAGGTGAGATGATGGGTGATGCGCCAACAAAGAGAGAGAAGGGTAGGTTAGGCCCAAAAGAGATGTGATGGAGGTGAGATGATGGGTGATGCTAAGGGACAGGAAGAGGAGAGAAATGACAGACAGTGGGGTTAAAATAGGTAGAGTGTTAGGTAAATTAGGTCATGTACAGAGGAGGAGGAGGAGGAGGAGGAGGAGGAGGAGGAGGAGGAGGAGGAGGAGGAGGAGGAGGAGGAGGAGGAGGAGGAGGAGGAGGAGGAGGAGGAGGAGGAGGAGGAGGAGGAGGAGGAACTTCAAAGTTGATGCAAGTCATTTTATCAAAATTGTGACATGTCACCTCTTGAGTTTAAATAAAATTGGTTTTGAGTAATTTTGAGAAATTTTTTCATATCCTACTTTTTGCAATTTTTTCACTGATTTCACCCAGTAAAAGATTTAGTTATACAATAAAAAATACATAGAGTTGTTCTTGCATATGGTATTAATTTTGTGACAATCAGCAATGTAGTTCTGGAGATATTAGCATTTGAACAGTGTCAGAGTCAGGTCAGACAGGGTCAGGCCAGACTGTTCAAAATTAAACAAGCTCCACAGTAAACTTTACTTCGCTCATAATCAACAGAGTTCACAAAAGTAGATTTAAATCTTACTAAGATCCTAGTGCTATGTAAAAAGGTGTATGTATGCTTAATGAAATTTCTAGTAGTCTCACTATGAAAACTTACTTCAATAATTTCTTTTTGGTAGACTCCATCCCATCAACATCATCATTCAGCAATTTCTTAGGCGTCTGAAGGTGCTTCACCCAATCAAAGCCAGATCGTGTGTTACTATCCAGCACCAGCAAACTAGTAGCAGGAGCAGAAGATTCATTTTCCTATGAATAATTTAAAAATAAAGATATGTTTGTCTTCTTTTAAATGTATATTACTATCAACCTCAGATGTTTTTAATATCTAATAAATATTAAGATTGATTTCTTTTCATAATGAAGGAAATTTTTTCCTTCAAAGCTTGATCCCGATATTTTGGTGAATGAGATATGACAACAGTTTTCTTTTCATAAATGCATCTGATTAAAAGTAGGAAGAATTACCAGGTCAAGCCAATATACTTATGCATTAAAAAGGGGCTTAAACAGAATGCATGAATGGGCAAAAAACAAAAAAAATGTAATGTAACATCAGTTATAGGACTTTTCACATAAAAAAGGACTAAAAATATTTAAATAACTGTACTTGAGGATGCAAACATAGCCAAACCCAAAAAGAAAAAAGGGAATGATAGTATTCTTTTGTACTATATCAAAAGCAATGCACTAAGACATACAACAAGGTAAGATTTTTTTTTATTTGTAAAAGCATTAATGTTAAGCCTGTATTTAATATTCTAAGGTTACACTTATCTTTGATTAACCTACACCTATTGTAGATGATATTGTACAGTTCTGTTCTTTTTTTATAATGATATACAAAGGTAAGATTTTATGCAAAGAAAATTACTAAAATGATCCAGAAACTGCAAAATTTATCAAGCCAGAACAAGCTAAAACACCTTAAGTAACATTCATTTATAGGACATAAGGTGCTTGGTAATATGAAAGAAGTGTTTCAATGGATTGAAATATTCAACAACATAAAATATAATCTTGTTCTCTTAGTTTGGAAACATATCAAACTTGATATTTTGCATTAATCTCACTTTTTGATGTTGTAAATTTAATTTAGTTGATAAAAATCAATGCAAATGTAAAGAAGAGTTACCTCAGATATATCTATATCATTCATAGATGCTTTTGTGTTATGGTCCAGTTGGTCATCTCTTCCTTTCATTGTTACTGCAATGCTCTCAGAGGTACATTCACCTATGTCTAGCTCAAGATGTTCTTCTGATAGACTGAGATCATTCTTGAGTAATGGCTTCAAGTTAACATCTAATGTTATAGAATCATCTTGTCTTCCATGTGATCCAAAATGGATTACTTCATCTAGGCAGTCTGAAGATGTATGTCCCCCTTTACAATCTCGAGGTGTTATAAAAGAGCAATGAATTTTTTCAGGGCTTTGTGTTTTTCTATTTTGAACACTGTTGGAATGAAAGATACATTTATCAAGTTGTGTATCATGAACATTAAAATCTCTCATTCTTATATTAGAGTAAAGAGAGTGTCCATTGTATGAGTCTACATTCATGTTTTCTTTCTTTTTTGCTGCTGCTGCTGCTGCACTTAATTCCAAATTAAAAGATACATCATCACTGTTTATCCGTCTTTTTACAGATAAAGCATTGCTGAAATTTAACTCTTTTTTTTGTACATCAAATGAAGTTTTCATTTGAACCTTTCTTCTAAGAACTGGGGAACAAGATCTAGCCCAAACCCTTCCTGATCCAAGAACTGGTGACTGAGGTTCAAGTACATTGATATCACTTGCATTTGTGCAAGATAATGCTCCATCATATCTTCCACTAATGGGTAGTAATGATTCAGATTTTCCAATATACATCTCATTTTCCAGTTTACTTAAATCATGATGTTTAAGTGAAGGCAAGAAGCTTTGAAAGCCTTGACAGTTATATTTTTTCTCTTCATTAAAACATGTACTTAGTGATTTTTCATCATCTGGCTTTTGAAGACTGATATGTCCCTTTTGATCTCTGGAGAATAAGCCCTGATCAAAACCACTTTGTATTGAATCTTTACATTTTTCAGAATATTGGTCATCATTCATGGAGCTGCCAACTCCAATCTGATATGCTACAGGAGGAGGACAGATAGACTGAATTACTTCCTCATCACTGCTTGACCACTCTATAGTTAAGTCTTCCCCAGAAGACTCCCTTGATCGTTGACTGGTAAGCTCAGAAAGAATAGTTGTTCTATTACGCAACATCTGTAAAAAAAAAAAAAAAAAAAGGTAAAGAACATGTCATGTCATATCAAATCACCTACTAAAACAAAAGTAATAAATTACACCTTATAAAAATAATCTAGCAATTATATTTCTTCATTAAAATGATGATTAAGGAATATCAAATCCATGACATTTTTTGCTATACTTACTGTCATCACTCCCTGAAATAATAACTTGGGATAATTTCCATATAAAGCAGTAACTTTTTTTTATGTCAGTACTGTAATACAGAGTCATCATCCTAACAAATATGAGCTCTAGATAATAATGTAAGTAAAACCAAAGTCAAGGAAAAGAGACTAAGTAATAGCCAGTGAAAATATGAATTATGTAAAATGGAAGAAATCTTTGAGCTTTCAAACAGAATCTTTCATTCAGTATTTACAGGGAATTAATTGCCATGTCAGATATATGACAAGACACTACCTACACCATACAAACAGGAAAACATTCACCCCAATAAAAAGAAGATATCAGAAGAATTGGAAAGCTTAAATAAAAGGAAGGCTGATGGACCTGATGACATACAGGTACTATACCTCTAATTCTGGTGGATCTTTCATACCTGGTAAAAACATATTTTTTGTATTAGCAACATCACATCTCTGAATGTGAAAATTCTTTGGATTTGACAAGAAAAGGAGAGTTTCTCTAATGCATATGTTAAATATATTAAATAAATGCAAGAATAAACCAACGAAATAAAGATAAATACAGTAAGCTCCCACACTTGGCAAATCTCAGCTTGGCGAAATTCACTTTTGGTGGTAAGGTGGCCACAGACCACTAAGTGCACGCTTGGCGATTTTAATTCAAACTTGGCGGCCACACGGCGAACCACACGGCTCTCCAGTGATCTCAGACCTCTCTCTAAACCTATCAGAATGCAATGTGAGAGTCCCCTTCAGCCATTTTGTTTGTTCTACCCTCTGTTCTGGCAGCGTAGGAATGAATTCTGGTGATTTACCGACAACATGGCCTCTACCAGCACAACAGGTGATACTGGTAGGGGTAAAGAATGGTGGTGGTAGTAAGGACAAAAGTGGATGAGGGAAACAAGTGGAAAAATGGGAGTTACATCCTCTATATCATGTCTTATTAGCTTTATTTATTGTTTATTGGTCTGTTTTGTACATGTATTCTAATATGTGAAGGCAAAAGATTTTATTTCAGCTCGAAAGATGGTATTTTTGGGGTTAAAAGAGGGACTTTGGCAATGATCAAAGACTGATTGAAACATTTTTTAGGCAATTTACATGGTATAAAGCACTTGTGCTTGGTGAAACTCGCATTTCGCAGTAGTTTCGCCAGACTGATTAATTCACCAAATGCGGGGTCTTACTGTAGAAATAATTCTTATACTAACTCTCTCACTGTATTGTTGTATATCTTTGTATGTGCCCCCTCAAACACAAAAATCATGAAATATCATAAGTATATAGTTATTGCTTAAATCAATAAAACACACATTACATAAATAAGATAAACAGTAACATGAAGCAATAATATTAAAATAAACTTTTTTTTTTTTTTATCTAACTGCAGTATGCCCATGTGTTACCTTCCCTCCCTGAGATTGGAGGGGACATTGTCTTAATGGTATAGTGTGGTGGTGTAGTAAACAAACAAATGCTGCTACAGTGAAAACCTAGTCAACATAGGATTATATTGGCACCTGTTAAGTGATATAATTCATAAAAGGTGTAATCTTTATATGTGTTCATTCAAAACCATAAACAATCATGAAATATCATATGTAAATAGAGTTATTGCCTAAACTAATAAAACACGTTACATAAATAAAATGAAATCTAGAATAAAAAAATAAAATTAAGACAGGTATAGATAATTTTTGTAATTATTCTCACAGTAGTGTGTCCATATGTGAAGCCCCATCCCCAAGGTTAGAAGGATCTTTGCCTTAATACTATAGCATAACAGCGCAATGACCAAATAAATGCTACTGTACAATAAAACCCCACTTCTGTGTGGAAAACTGTATTTTCCAATATCCTTCACACACTGCCTCATCCTGATCTTCTCATGTCCTCTTGTCCTTCCATCTTCTTCCGCCAACAGCACCAGGTCTTCTTTGTCTATCTTTTCAATATCATTTACTATCTTATACATAAGGTTGGCAGTCCCATTTCCTTCAGTCATTCTTCATATGTGAGGTCCTTTAATTGTGGCACCATCTTTGTAGCAATCTTCTGTATCCTTACCAATTTTCTTATATCCTTTTTAGAGTTCGGAGACCATACCACTGCTGTCTTGGGCGTATCATGCTTGTGATGATTTTTTTCATCATATCTTTATCCATGTAATGAATTGCCACTCTTGTATTAGTCAACATCTTATATGATAGTCCAAATATCTTACTTATGTGTTTATCAGGGCTCAGATTTTCTTGTATGATCACTCCCAAGATCTTTTTCCTCTTTAGTCTTCATTATTTGCTCCTCTCCCATCAAATAATTCCATACTGGTCTTCTCTTACTCTTTCCTAGTTCCATTATGTGGCATTTCTTGGTATTAAACTCCAATTTCCACTTCTTGCTCCATTCATAGATCTTGTTTAAATCTTCCTGCAACAGCAGACAGTCCTCTCTGGTTTTGATAACTCTTAGCAATTTTGCATCATCAGTGAATAAATTTATATAACTGTTTATCGCAATGTGAATGTCGTTTACATAAACTTGAAACATAATGGCGGCTAACAATGATCCTTGTGGCACTCCACTAGTTAAGTTTACCCTAAGATGAGTATTTATCTCTGATCACAGTTCTCATTTCCCTATCCTTCAAATAATCTCTTGTCCATTCGAGCAAGGTTCCACACAGTCCTCCTATGTACTCTAGTTTCCAAAGAAGTCTTCTGTGCGGGACTTTATCAAAAACCTTTTTAATGTCCAGGTATACTGTGTCTACCCATCCATCTCTGTTTTCAAGTCCTGCAATAACTCTCGAGTAGAAACTTAATCATTTTGATACACATGACCGCCCTGCCCTGTCCTGAACCCAAATTGTCTGTTCGATATGACTTGCTCCTCTTCTACAAATTTAACCCAATTTTTCTTTGATAATTATTTCACATAACTTCCCTATGATGCTTGTAAGTGACACTGGTCTGTAGTTTAGTGGTTCAGTTGCCTTTCCTCATTTAAATATCGGTATTACATTGGCTCTCTTCTACTCTAGTGGAACTTTCCCTTCAGTGTGTGAAGGATATTGGAAAATAGTTTTCCACACAGAACGGTGAAAAAATGGAATGCACTGGATAATGGAATTGTTACAGCACATAGTGTGCATAACTTTGAAGAAAAACTAGATAAATGGAGATATGGAGACAGGACACTAAGAGCCCCACTCAAACCCTGTACAATACAACTAGGTAAATACACACACACACACACACACACGGCAAACAACAGAGAGAGAATGGACATCAGGATCGCTGCTCTCATTTTCATCATGGAGACTTTATGGGTAACTTGATGGTGGGATCACACTAGGTTCAGTGGTGTCCTATCATAAAATTAGCCTTGAAATTAAGTTTAATATCCGCTGATATGAACGAATCAGAAGAGACAGTGTCTGCTTTGGCTCTGTTTACTTCCACACCAATGAGATCGGTCCCTAAGCTAATCAGCAGTCAGCTGGCCCGCCCCGCTTCCAGGCCCGCATTTCTCACTCTCAAGCTAGACATAGTGGAGGATCTCTGCTTCTGCTACTGTGGCCGGGAGGATCTGCCTCCAGCCAATCAGCGACCAGGCGGCCCCGTCCCACTTCCAGCCCTGCACTCTTCACTCGCTAGCGAGGGCTTGTGGAGGCAAGGTCTCTGCGCTCTACTCACCGGCTGAGAGCTCCTGCTATCAGCCAAGTGGTGGCTTTCCGCCACACTCGCTGGCTTCCCCGCTCCCTCACGCAGCATCCAGCCTCTCACCGACGAGTAGTGCGTGTTGTGTTTTTTTTTTTACTTGGAAGTGCTTCATATGTGGAATATTGTGTTGTGTTGTGCAGTGAAGGGATCTATACCCAGTGCAGCGAAGTGTACAGTGTTATGTGAAGTGCAGTGTTTGTGTAATATAAGGATCGTTCACTGAAGGATTCTATACCCAGTCCAGCGGAAGTGTGCAGTGTTCCATAAAGTGTAGTGCTTGTGTTTAGTGTTATCCATCCACAAGTGAAGTGTGTGGTGCAAGTGAAGTGCAGTGAAGTGTTGTGTAGTGCAAACCTTTCAGTGTTGTGTTAGTGCAGTGCAGTGTTTTGTTTTCTGTGGTTTTATAAGTGAAGTGTTTTGTATAAGCGAGGTGCAGTAAAGTGAAGTGTAGTTGAAACCTTTCAGTGCCACGCACTGTGTCATCATTCTGTGGTGCGGGTTTCCAAGGAAAAGGAAGCCAAGTGATGTGACAGACAGTGCATTGTTAGTGTAAGGCAGGTTTTAACTCTGCCAACATGTGCTGACAGGCACTATGTGCTGAGTCAGAATTAATCATCCCCACCCCATGGATATTGGGGTGCGGGTAAAATTGATGAACATATTATCACCCCATGTGAAAGCCACCAGACCCATTCCAGCCAGGGATGTTATCATTATCGTTACCCTGACGGATGAGGATGCTGACACCATCTTCCAGCATGGCATCCCTACTCGACTGGCCGCGTAGGGATTCACGCCCATGGTTCCTCCAGGATTACATGCTTAGCGCACTGTAATCTGCATGGGGCTAGATGAGCTAGTCTATGGGCACTCAGCGGAGGAGATTGCCGCAGAGGTGGGAGCCCAGCACAAGTGGGCTAAAGCAGAGTGTGTGTTTAAATTCCCCCGTTCCTTTACTGCCAAAATCACCTTCACAGATGCTCAAATGGCGAGGAATGCGCTTCTGGAAGGGCTCAACCTCTTCCAGATCCACGTTCCAGGACACCAGATGAGGCAGGAGGTCTTCATCCCACTTGTCACCTGCAACAGGTACAATGTGGTGGAGAAACACCCAACCAGTAGCTGCCCTCATCCAGCAGGCTATATGAGATGCTCTGAGTGCAGCAGCGAGGAGCACTCATATAGAAACTGCACAACCTTTACAAAGAAGTGCCTCAACTGTGGTGGGGACCACAGTGCCACGGCCATGTGGTGTCCCGTCCGCAAAGAGGCCCTCAAGAAGAAGGAGGAGGCCACACGACAGGCTCGGGTCAGGCCCAACGTCTCCTTCGCGCAAGCCACCCAACAAGCCTCCCCAACTGCTGACCCCGTCGTGACCGACCCCTCTAAGGCACTGGCCAGGCTCATGTGCCTCATACATGCCCGCATAATCAATGCCTCTCATCCTGGCAGCTTCCAGAAGACCCTCTCAATGAGCCTAGCTGAGAATGGTCTACCGGACGTTAAGCTGCCAACCCCATCGCCACTCCGTGTCCCTGAGGAAATCTTCCAGGCTGTGTCTGAGGGGATAGGCAAGGCCATAACGTCAATGCAAGGTGCCTCCTCCCCACCAAAACTTGCATCTGCCAGCTCTGCCTCCTCTCTCATTGAAGCACCCTATGGCCCCTTCCCCATCTCCCTCTTCCAGCATAGGAGAGACGGATGACTCTGAGTCCGAGGAGGACTCTCATGAGACCAAGGAGGTAAGATTTGGGTTTCTTGCCAAACACCCAAAAAGGAGGAAGCTCCCTACCACCGGCACCGAACTCAATCAACTCCTCCGCAACAAGAGTCTAATCCTGAGCCATACAAGCCCTCCACAGGCAGAACAGATCATTCTGGACCATGTGAAGGACAACCTAGCTTCCCTCCATTCTTGGATCCTTCCCTCCTCCAAGGACTACGAGCAAGCCAAGAACGACCCCAAGCAAATCTTAAGAGATGCACTCCGGGGTAGATATTCCCTTGCATGTGAGTAATGACTAGACTACGCGTAATCCAGCACAATATTCTCTCTTGGGGAAACCGTAAGTATGACTTAACCCCTTCAGTACTGGGACGCATTTTTACGTTGACTTTTGGATGTGATTAGATGATTTTGTTGACATTAGGAAGGGTCTATTGAGGTCAGAAGATTAATGGCCAGTCTTCACTATTTCAATCCCCACATAAGTTTCTGAAGTCGTATAAAATCACTATATATTAAGCAGAATCAATATGAAAATACGTCCTGGTGCTCAAAGGGTTAATGAACACCTACATACACTATGACCCCGATATCATTCTCATCAACAGCCATGGACTGAGTGACAAGACACAACTTAAGATACCAGGCTTTAGAGTGTATCAACAGAACATCAGTAACACACAAAATGATGGGGTAGCCATTGCTGTTAAGAGCTGACTTCGCCACAGAGTCGAGGATGATTTTTTTATCTGAGACTCTAGCAGTAGAGACAGACACACCGGACAGACCCATCCTAATTGCCACTAGCTACCTCCCCCCCGACTACCTTACTTACCCCACCTAGACTTCCTTCACCTTCTACGCAGACAGGCACCAGTCCCACTAGGCGGCAGCACTTAAGGCTGCGTCACACTAGAACTTTATATATATATATATATATATATATATATATATATATATATATATATATATATATATATATATATATATATATATATATATATATATATATATATATATATATATATATATATATATATATATATATATATATATATATATATATATATATATATATATATATATATATATATATATATATATATATATATATATATATATATATATATATATATATATATATATATATATATATATATATATATATATATATATATATATATATATATATATATATATATATATATATATATATATATATATATATATATATATATATATATATATATATATATATATATATATATATATATATATATATATATATATATATATATATATATATATATATATATATATATATATATATATATATATATATATATATATATATATATATATATATATATATATATATATATATATATATATATATATATATATATATATATATATATATATATATATATATATATATATATATATATATATATATATATATATATATATATATATATATATATATATATATATATATATATATATATATATATATATATATATATATATATATATATATATATATATATATATATATATATATATATATATATATATATATATATATATATATATATATATATATATATATATATATATATATATATATATATATATATATATATATATATATATATATATATATATATATATATATATATATATATATATATATATATATATATATATATATATATATATATATATATATATATATATATATATATATATATATATATATATATATATATATATATATATATATATATATATATATATATTGTTCCAACTTAGCAATGAAGAGTGGTTCAGTTTGTTTACATTTCTCTGTGAGATGCTCTAAGGCAGAGCTTCCAAGAAGCAAATGGCCAAGATGAGCTGCTCTGTCGTTTATGAGTGTACAAAGCTGTCTGAAGTTTCTCATAAAGAGCAATAAATGCCAAAAATAGTAACAAAAAAATAGCAGCAGCTGGGTGGGGGGGTGAAGGGGCAGCCATGTTTGTTTACAGTTGACAAATGCGACAAAGAAAGTTGACGGAAAAGTACTAGTGTGACGCTGCCTTTACTGTTGGGTGTACAGTCACTCACAAAAGTATCGGTGCAAAATTCGTCGAAACATTGTGGAACATGGGGAGAAGCTAACTGAAACTTCACTGTCCGTCTTGTCGTATGTTTGTAGACCTGATGCTCGTAGTTGTCCCTCCACACACTCTCTCTCTCTCTCTCTCTCTCTCTCTCTCTCTCTCTCTGACCTTTAATTCCGCCTTTCTTTTCTTTCTGCCCTTTACTACAGATGATGAAAAATCTTACTTAGTTAATACTGTAAGTCTCACTCCTGACGTTTCGAAACAACAGTCCGCCGGTTCAATTCTTCCAAACCAGCAACATACAGGCATACCAACCCTCCCCAGAAAACCTGATTGAATACGTTCATAGCTATCGGACCCCTATGCACCGATAGTTTTGTGAGCGATTGTACATCCCACCACCCCTTGTACTGTTATGCACCATTTTTTGTCCCAGATTATACATTTGATGTGCTTTCATTCATTGTTTTCTTACCCATTTGTGTTATGTACATTTTAATTTTTTTCTCAATTTAGAAGGGGTTGGGAGAGGATATTCTGTGTATCTGGGTATTTCGTGTATCCGCTAGAGCCTTGGATGCTATAATTCGGATACACAGACGATTACTGTATACAAGCATTCCCCGCTTAACGAAGGGGTTACGTTCCTAAAAAACCCTTCATTAAGGGAAACTTACTTAAGCGAAGCGATTATAACAAGTTTAACCCCTGACTTGAACTTCCATTTAGAGTAAACAAAGCGAGAGTGCATCATAGTACAGTGAAAGGTTTAATGAAAGTAAAAATTATGAAATTAAACATTTAGGCAGTTTAATTTAAGTCATTATAACGTACACTAATGTATGTATGTACGTAACTTTATAATGTTGATGATCTTAAATTTATGAAGGGAGGGAGAGTGGAGTGGGAAAGACACTAACCGGCAACCTGTGGAAAGTAAACAAAGGGCGCATCATTGTATCACATACAAAACTTATGTACCACATTTCCACAAGGCTTTCCATTTTATTCATTGTAGAGTCACGAGTTCAGGTGGTTGTTTTAGCTTGCAAGGAAGATACGGTCTCACCAGCCTTCTTAACCCCTTCGCGCCGGATGTTAAAAAAGCCCGCCTGTATGATATACGGTTGGTAGTGCCGTGCGCCCAAGCACGGGAAACTCGTGCAAGCTTGTCATACTTGTCGTCTTTGTGTATTATGCTGCTATTTTTTAGTCACTATATCGCCTTCGAAGAGGAAAGTGGACGCTTCTCTCTTAGGAGAAAAGAGAGAGAGAGAGAGAGAGAGAGAGAGAGAGAGAGAGAGAGAGAGAGAGAGAGAGAGAGAGAGAGAGAGAGAGAGAGAGAGAGAGAGAGAGAGAGAGAGAGAGAGAGAGAGAGAGAGAGAGAGAGATTAGAAAACTTGTTGTTTTTGTGTGTGTGTATTTACCTAATTGTATTTACCTAATTGTAACATATGGGAAAGGAGCTATGCTCGTACTGTCCCGTCTCCATATCTACTAATGTCCAGCTTTTTCTTAAAATCATGAATATTCCTTGCGTTGACCACTTCCACGTCTAAACTATTCCATGCTTCCACCCTTCTATGAGGGAAGCTATATTTTTTCACATCTCTCCTATAAGTGGCCATTTTTAGTTTTTTCCCATGCCCTCTCGACATTCTTTCATTCCACATACACAGATCTTCCCTATCCATTTTTCCATGCCAATCATCACTCTGTATATTGCTATCAGGTCTCCCTTTCTCTTCTGTTTTCCAGGGTTGGAAGTTGCATTCTGTTCAGTCTGTCTTCATAAGTCAAATCTCTTAAGTCAGGCACCATTTTTGTTGCAGCCCTCTGTACTTTCTCTAGTTTCCTTATGTGTTTCTTTAAGTTCGAGCCCACTGTATTGTTGCATATTCAAGCCTCGGTCTTATCATTGCAGTAATTATTTTCTTCATCATTTCTTCATCTAAATATACGAACGCCACTCTTATGTTCCTCAATAAGTTCAATACTTCTCCAATTATTTTGTTTATATGTCTCTCTGGCGATAGGTCATTGGTAATTGTCACCCCAAGGTCTTTTTCTTCATGACTGGTTTTATGTCTTCATTTCCTATCTTGTACATACTCCTGATTCTTCTTTCACTCTTGCCAAACTCTAATTTCTTGCATTTTGTCGTGTTGAACTCCATTTGCCATGTACAGCTCCATTTCCATATTCTGTCCAAGTCTTCCTGGAGTAGTTCGCAATCTTTGTCACATCTCACTTTTCTTAACAATTTTGCATCGCCTGCAAATAGGCTCACATAACTGGACACCCCATCCACCATGTCATTTATGTAGACCGCAAACATTACTGGTGCCAACACTGATCCCTGTGGAACTCCACTCTCCACCAAGCCCCATTCTGATGGTCTGTCCTTAATTATTGTTCTCATTTCTCTTCCTACCAAAAGTCTTCCATCCATTTTAGTAAACTGCCATGCACTCCTCCTACCATTTCAAGTTTCCAGATCAGTCTCCGGTGTGGTACCTTATCAAAGGCCTTTTTTAAATCCAGATATATTCCATCAGCCCAACCATCTCTTTCCTGTATTACATCTATCACCCTCGAATAGTAACATATCAGGTTTGTCGTGCATGAACGCCCTTTTCTAAAACCAAATTGACACTCACAAAGTATGTCATTTTTCTCCAAGAAGTCTGTCCATCTATTCTTCACCACCCTCTCACACATCTTAGCTACCACACTTGTAAGTGACACTCGTCTATAGTTCAATGGGTCTCTCTTGTTACCTGATTTATAAATTGGGACAATGTTAGCTCTTTTCCAGTCTTGGGGCACTACACCTTCCCTTAATGAGGCATCAATTACTTCACAAACTTTTTCTGCCAGTTGCTCCCACAGGGATCAGTGTTGGCACCAGTAATGTTTGCGGTCTACATAAATGACATGGTGGATGGGGTGTCCAGTTATGTGAGCCTATTTGCAGACGATGCAAAATTGTTAAGAAAAGTGAGATGTGACAAAGATTGCGAACTACTCCAGGAAGACTTGGACAGAATATGGAAATGGAGCTGTACATGGCAAATGGAGTTCAACAAGACAAAATGCAAGAAAATAGAGTTTGGCAAGAGTGAAAGAAGAATCAGGAGTATGTACAAGATAGGAAATGAAGACATAAAACCAGTCATGAAGAAAAAGACCTTGGGGTGACAATTACCAATGACCTATCGCCAGAGAGACATATAAACAAAATAATTGGAGAAGTATTGAACTTATTGAGGAACATAAGAGTGGCGTCAGATATTTAGATGAAGAAATGATGAAGAAAATAATTACTGCAATGATAAGACCGAGGCTTGAATATGCAACAATACAGTGGGCTCCAAACTTAAAGAAACACATAAGGAAACTAGAGAAAGTACAGAGGGCTGCAACAAAATGGTGCCTGACTTAAGAGATTTGACTTATGAAGACAGACTGAAAAGAATGCAACTTCCGACCCTGGAAAACAGAAGAGAAAGGGAGACCTGATAGCAATATACAGAGTGATGATTGGCATGGAAAAATGGATAGGGAAGATCTGTGTATGTGGAATGAAAGAGTGTCGAGAGGGCATGGGAAAAACTAAAATGGCCACTTATAGGAGAGATGTGAAAAAATATAGCTTTCCTCATAGAAGGGTGGAAGCATGGAATAGTTTAGACGTGGAAGTGGTCAACGCAAGGAATATTCATGATTTTAAGAAAAAGCTGGACATTAATAGATATGGAGACGGGACAGCACGAGCATAGCTCTTTTCCCGTATGTTACAATTAGGTAAATACAATTAGGTAAATACACACACACACACACACACACACACACAAAACAAAACAACAAATCTTCTAATCTCTCTCTCTCTCTCTCTCTCTTTTTATCCAAAGAGAGAAGCGTCCACTTTCCTCCTCGAAGGCGATATAGTGACAAAAAAATAGCAGTATAATACACAAAGACGACAAGTATGACAAGCTTGCACTACCACCCGTATATCATACAGGCGGGCTTTTTTAACATCCGGCGCGAAGGGGTTAATAGGATATCCAATTGGGTTTTAAAAGAATGCAGCTCACAGCTAGCTAAGGTGATTCATAATATCATCGGCACCACCTTTTTGGAAGGAACTTTACCCAAGGACTGGAAATGGGCAGATAATATCCCAATCTTCAAGGCCAGATACAAGGAAGACTCATTAAATTATTGACTGGTATAACAGACGAGTATGGTAGTAAAAATTTGCAAGAGAATAATCAAGAACAGGAGAGTGAAATTCCTGGAAGAGAACAGAGTGATAACAGAGAAACAATTTGGGTTCCGGGAAGGGAGATCCTGTACAACTAATTTGTTAAATTTTTACTGAAGAGTAGTGGATGTAGTGAATGAGAGAGATGGATGGGCTGATTGCATATTCTTGGATCTAAATCAAGCGTTTGATAAAGTACCATACAAAAGGTTAATATGGAAATTGAAAATTATTGAAGGACAGGGAGGATCATTATAAGGTGGATGACTGACTTTTTAACGGGGAAGGGAAATGAGGAAAGTTGTCAGAGGTGAAAAGTCAAATTTGAGAGAAGTAATAAGTAGACTCCCAGAAGTTTCAGTACTAGCACCAATCATGTTTGCTGTTTATGTTAACATGCCAGAAGGAGTAACTAACTATATAATGCTGGAGTCAGACTACAGCTTCTTTTTTTACTATGACGTCCCTAACGGTCATAGGAGGGCTGTCACCAGCAGCAATAACATCATTCTAATGGTTTTTAGCCTATCATGAGATGTCTTAAGTCAACTCGTGTGTCAAGGAGACGATGTCGTACAATATTTTTTATAATGTCTGTGTAAGACTCACTTTTATATTTGTGTTTTTAGTTTTCTAATTTTTGTTGTAGATCCTGAAGATGCCTTCTATTGAAAGGCAAAATGTTGATAATAAAGCAGGACAAATGTGAAGGTTTCTGCTGGTATCCCTGTTATTTCGTATCTACAATTTCAACTATCAACTATATATATATATATATATATATATATATATATATATATATATATATATATATATATATATATATATATATATACAGTCCGCGCCAAAAGTTCGTGCGGCTCCGACGCAACAAGCGTAAAACAAATGAGAGCGAGCCCTACATATTATTAACCTTTGTATTGAACTTTTTTTGTGTCATAGAGGCATCCTTTAACTGTCCAATAATCTTACAGAAGTTTTCCCTATAATATGGCTTCTCCGTTTTCTCTATATTAGTGAACGATACTCTACGCAATGTATCGCCCGGTATCGCGTGACGAGGCAATGGTGAGGACCACGGATGATTATGATCTTCATACCCAACTTTATGCATATATTGATTGATCGAACATGACTCACTAAGATGGCATTTTTCAAACTTATGACAGACGAAAGATAGATACGTCTGTTCTCATTATAATAACGAAGGTTAATGGACAGCTGAAATAGCCCTTTATCCGTGCATTACATTTTATGGTAACGTAATTCACCGATAGAGACAGTGTGTCGAGTCTCTCTCGTAGCCAGCTGATAATGACATCGTACATCAGGCAGTGTCAGTGCAACGCTCTGCAACTGTAACCGCCTTGGGGTATGTTTCACTGGCTCCAAGTTGGCAGTTTTTTTCAAATGGTCTGCGAGTAAGGTCACCTTGACACAGTCTCATTGTTCCCTACACGAAGTACATGGAAAATCCCAGGCACTCTACAAAGGAGCAGCTGGCAAGCATTGTGTCCCTCTACAGGTCAGGGCAGTCTGTGAAGGATATTTCTAAAATTGTAGGATTGGCAGAACGAACTGTTCAAAAGTGGATCAAGCGCTACAAGGATGGTGGCGCCATGGATTTACCGGAGCATGGACACCGCTCTGGGAGGCCATTAAAAGTTACACAATGGACTGCTAATATAATCAGGCGGCAAGTTGAGGGTAACCCACAGATTTCAGCAAGTGAAATAAAGGAAAATAACCCACTCCTGCTGGCTGATGTCTCCAAGACGATGGTGCAGCGTACCCTCCACGACAGGCTACGATACCGCAGTTGTCGCCCTCGTTGCAAGTCTCGTCTCACTCAGCACAAGTGAAGAACAGGATTGCTTTCTGCTGGAAATATTTAGAGTGGGATGCAGCAAAGTGGCAGTGGATCCTGTGGAGTGATGAATCACTTTTTTCTGTGACTGGGAAGAGAGGTGGGAATGTGTACCGTCGCAGTGGTAGCAACCCGCTTGACCCACGCTATACACGCCTGACTGAAAAATTCCCTGACAGTGTTATGGTGTGGGGTGCTTTTGGGTACCATGGCTAGGGACAATTAGTTGTGCTGCCGAGGAATGAAAACCTCAATAAAAACACCTACCTGGAGCTTTTGAGTGACCACCTGCCTGAGTGTTTTGAGGCTTGCCAGACTGACATTTTTATGCAGGACGGGGCACCATGTCATACTGCCCATGATGTACAGCAGTGGCTAAAAGACTGTCAGGTAGACTTTATTGTAGACTGGCCAGGAAATTCTCCAGATTTAAATCCCATCGAAAACCTGTGGGCCATTATTAAAAGGGATCTAAGGCAGCACGACACACACACCATCCCACAGCTGATCAAGGCAGTGCAGCAGGCGTGGAGGAATATCGATGCAGAACATCTAAAAAACTTAGCTGATTCTGTACCTAAACGTCTCAAGGAGTGCCTGAAGAAGAAAGGAAGACCACTGAAATACTACCCATTTGTCTGTCAACTTCTACCTTTCCTTCTTGCTGGAAGTTTGCCTACATTCAAGCTGAACCTAAAAAGGGTGATTGTTCTAATCCCTTTAACTTTAATCTCTTGCTTGTCTAAAATATTTCAATCTATCCTGAATAGGAAGATTCTTAAACCTCTGTCACTTCACAATCTTCTATTTGATCACCAGTATGGTTTCCATCAAGGTTGCTCTACTGGTGATCTTCTGGCTTTCCTTACTGAGTTTTGGTCATTCTGTTTTAGAGATTTCGGTGAAACTTTTGCTGTCTCATTAGACATATCAAAAGCTTTTGATAGAGTCTGGCATAAAGCTTTGATTTCCAAACTGCCCTCCAACGGTTTCTATTCTTCTCTCTGCAACTTTATCTCAAGTTTTCTTTCCGACCATTCTATTGTTGCTGTGGTAGACAGCCAGTGTTTTTTTCCTAAATCTATTTGTAGTGGTGTTCCTCAGGGTTCTGTCTTGTCACCCACTCTTTTTCTATTGTTCATTAATGATCTTCTTAAGCAAACTTCTTGCCCTATCCACTTCTACACTGTTGATACCACCCTACATCTTTCCACATCCTTTCAGAGACATCCAACCCTTCATGAAGTCAACAGATCACGTAGGTGCATTATATGAGCCATCAAATACGGTAATCCATCGATCATCCCCATCCACAAATCTATCTAATCTTTTTAAGGCTTCCTATTAACCAAGCATTAACACCATGATTACTGAGTCCTTTCCATTTATCAACCACTCTGTTAGAGAACCAGCTTCTTTCCATTCCTTTCCTAAATCTGAATTTCTCAAGCTTAAACCCATTATTTCTGGTTCCATCCTGGATACTGATCCTAAAAACATTACTCATCTCCCCCTTGATATAACCCCAGTACCACTTAAATACTTCTATCAAGTCCCCTCTTAACTTGCATCTCTCTAAGGAATTTTACATTTCTCTAAGGAAAATTCAGTTTCTGCAATTTCACTTCATAGGGAATATCCTTCATCCCCTGTATCTTTTCAGACATCCTCCTCTGCACTAATTCTAATAGATGCATATCCTTTCTATAATGTGGGGACCAGAACTATACCGTATAACCTAAATGCAGTCTGACCATATAATTTCAATATTACTTCAGGACTTCTGCTTTTAACACTCCTAAAGATGAATCCCAGTACCCTATTTGCCTTATTTCTAGCCACTATGCATTGCTTTCTTAGAACAAGATTGGAGCTAACTATAACTTCTAAAACTTTTTCATGTTCTGAACCTACCAAGACCTTGTTGTTTATCATGTACCTATTGCATGGATTTCCTCTACTTAAGCTCTTCCTCTACTTAGCATTTGTTAATGCTAAACTGCATTTGCTATCTGTCTGTCAATTCATTCATCTTATCTAAGGTCTCATTCCAAGGCACACTCACCTCCCCCTTTTCACCTCCCCACTGTCTGGGACCGAGTTACCCAGAGGTCTGGGCAGCAAGAGCCACCAGCCAGTCGCACGCGGCACCAGACAAAACAGCCACCCTGAGGAAACTGCCAAATGTCGCCTGTGCATCACAGAAGAGGTCTTTTTACAGTCCTATTATAGACGCTCTAGACATTATTCATAGAAGAAATTAAACTTTGCTGAGGCGAGAGATTCAGCGATTACTATATATGGATGAATGGAATTCATTCGACAATCAAACACTGTCCCTTCCACTAGAGTAGGTGTACTACCTTCATAGGCTGTGCAGGACAATAGCACACAGAAACGTCATAAAATCCCTTTCCCCACTATAGTGAATTTTATTCACTTACAGATGGTTACGTGATGGTTACATATTGCGCCGTGGAACAGGGCCTAAATCTACCTGCAAGGCAATGGCATCCGAATCTGATCTAGTTAATAAATCTATCTTTGTGTCATCTGTGAATTTACTAATATCACTATAAATTCTATGATCTAAATATCAGAAATAACAATGACCCCAAAACTGATGGCACCCCACTAATTACTTGACTCCACTTGGATTTAGAGCCATTTATTACTACACTTTGTCACCTATTGCCTAACCGCAACTTCATCAAGCTTAATATTTTTCCCTCTATCCTGTGCACCATAACCTTTTTCAAGAGCCTCTGATATGGTACCTCATCAAATACTTTACTGAAATCTATGTATAGGACGTCATAACTATCACCATTATCTGCCGCTTCATAAATTCAACTAGTCTAAGTAGTTTGTAAGACATGACTTTCTATCCGTAAAATCATACAGAGTGGTTTATTATGTTGTGTTTTTCTGGATGCTCCCTAATGTTTTTTGCTATTACTGACTCCAGTACTTTACTTACAATTGAAGTTAAGCTGACACGTCTATAATTAAATGTTAGGGTTTTATCTCCTTTCTTAAATACTGCATAGGTACAACATTGGCTTGCCTCCACCTTATCAGTACCTCACCTGACGCTAGTGACATCCTAAAGACCAATGCTAACAGCTCACTCACAACATCCTTGCATTCCTTAAGTACTTTTGGATACCTGTATTTCATCAGATCCTGGTGACTTTAATTTTTTCAGTCAATCAATCTCTTGTTCTACCTTCTCCTTAGTTAGCTGCATAAGTATCTGTCAGCTTCTCACTCTCTTCTGCTCTAAAAATCTGTTTGCTATCTGGAATTTCCTGGATGTTTTCCTAGGAGAAGACAGTTAAAAAATATTCATTTATGATTTTATAAATCTCATCCTTAGAACTACACAGCTCTTCATTAGCTGTTTTTAAAGTATATATTTCTTCTCTAGTTCTTACCTTATAGCTATACCTGAAAAAATCACTTGGGAGCTGTCTTTTCCTGGCTGGCTACCTTCAACTAATAATTGCTTTTAACTTTCCTCATTCACCTCTTAACTGTTCTAATTAATTACATTGTGGCCTTAAAACCTCATTTTTTAAAACCTCATTTTCTGCCTTTAATCTCCTATATTTGCTTCTCTTCTGTTCTATGTATTGTTTTAATCTGTCATCTACTTAGGCTCATTCTTTTGTGATCTTATTGTTCTACTTGAGATTGTTGGCTACTTGGTCTGTATGCAATTTATCAAGGAAATATTTATACACCTCATCAACATTTTTCTGCCTTAATCAGCACTCTCAATCTCCCCCCATCCTCACATTGCCCATCTCAACAAGATCTGACACAGACTGCACCTTCCTTAGCACTCTTTCATCCCCCTGTCCATCATTTCTCTCCTCTTCTCCCTCTTCACACCTTACTCCACCTCTTTGACCCAGCCTTTTCTCCCTGCAAAATGGGTAATGGTCCAGTATAGCTGTGCCTCATTTTCTTTATCATTTCCTTCCACATCTTCACAAAACCCATAGAATGCATATCAAATGATAGTCAAAAGTGACAGAAAAATATCACTAAGCCTCTTGATACTACAAGTAATTTGTAATTTCTTCTGAGCCAGGTTTTTTTTTTTATCTACCCTCAAACAGGACTTGTTGGAAATAAAATATTAAATGCATGTTGGAAAATAAGTCCCTACCATTCTTTACATATTCTAACTTAATCTTAACACTGCTAAGCTTTACTTTGCATGTTACATTTATTTTAGGTTAGATTTATACTAGAGGTTAGGCTACATTATGTAAAACACAGTAGTGAAGCTTACATTAGGTTGAAGTTATGTTAGAACATGTAAAGCATAGTAGTGATTTATTTCTTAACATGGTGTTAAATGTTAAATTTCCAATGAGTCCCGCTTGGGGGTAGATACAAAAACCTGTCTTAGGAGAAATCCCAAGTCACCTGTAATATCATGAGGATTAATGACATTTTTCTGCCACTTTATACTATCATATGATATGCATACTATGGGTTTCATGAAGGTGTGAAAGGAAATAACAGAAAAATAAGGAGGCATAGCTATACTGGACCACTACCACAAAATGTGCTTTCCTTGTATGTATGGGTATGTTTTAAATGATTCTGGTCACATATTTGCCATGTTTGGGGTGATTCTGATAATTAATTCCCTGGAAATTACTCATTTTCATATCACTCATCTGAAATTTCACATTGCCACAGGTCCCCAAGCTTGGCAGCTGGTGACATTTTTCTGAAACTTGATACTATTGTATTATATGTATGCAATGGGCTTTAAGGGCAGGAAGAAACCAGTCGAAAAATAATGCACTGGAGCTATACCTACTGAACCTTTACCTAAAACAGCTTTATGCAGAATTGAGAGTGGTGAAAAAGCAAAAATTTACCTTAATGTAGTTAGGTTAGTTTAGAGGAGGCTGGCAGCATCAAGATAAAGATAAACAAGGCTTTCAATCACAACAAAAACATCATGAGTGCAGATCCCTTTTTAACTTTTCAGGAAAGTAAAGTATAAATTTACAAATCAATCCTTTGCAAAATAAGATAATTTATCTCCTTACTTTTTCAAGAAATACGAAATTTGGTCTATTTTAGTTTCTTTCACCAACTAAACTAAGACATATATAATTAAGTCTAACCAAAGCCTAATCCAACTGTCTGTAGCATGATATGCTAATTTTCCAAAGTTAATACTAATCCTGGACATTTATCAAAGTAGAAGCCATAGAGTTGACAATAATTTAAAATAATAAGTAAACAACAAATCAATCACTATAATGAGACATCCTTAACATTTCGCTCTACTCATTCATGTATAATTGTCCATTGGGTAAATTTGCAGTTTCAACCAATATAGGTAGGCACCTTATCTTATGTTTCTTTTTCCCTATGTCTAACAAGCTTGGGGACCTCCTGGGAAAGCTGGGTTTTAGGGTTGGGAAAACATAAAACGAGCAAAATATGATCTCTTGAGAAAGTCTAGAGAAATAGAAATGGACTATAAATATGGGGAAATTTCTCTACAACTTAATGAAATGGCCTGAATATAGCGAACACCAAAACCCTACCCTACACCTAACCTTACCTAATGACTGAAAGACTGCTTCAGTGCCTGCGCAATATTAATAATTAACACGAACACACAGTACTCTCAGACTGACTGCTGTGGAATGACCCAGAGCTAATAACTGAGGTAAATCTTAGAAATTCTGCCCTGAAGTTATTATTAATTTCCGATAGGGTAAAATAGGGTTAGAAATGCTTGTACAAGTGTGATCTAGACCGTGAGAATGTGTACAGTTACGTGTGGTGTATTGGTTGAAACTGCGGCAATTCCGCCCATTGAATGTCGTCTCCTGATAACTTACGCATATGCAAATGATAGGTCTTAATTACCGATTAACACATGATGGTCTTGAGTTCTTATTCTTGTTCGGAATTTGTGGGCATTGCCTCTTTTGTCGGTAGCATACACACGATAATACGTCTTCTACCGTTCCAGACTTTACGCGCCACAAAATCTTAATCTTGACCTTCATGCTACAGGTGGCTTGAGATCACTCCGGAGGTAAGAAGGAATAAGATAAAATCCGAAGAGGAGGGGTGGGTAGCGTATGTGAGTCAGCAACGAGCGACAAAGCGAAAGATAATGAATGCTAAAGTTAAATGTGAGAAAAGTGTGATTCAGTCCCTTAGAGAGAAAGGTGTGGAAGGTGGTCGTGAATGGTACAGATTCCTGAGGGGTGAGGGGATGCCTGACAATGAGAATGTGGAGAGCCTGAAGGTGAATGGGGCAGTGGTGATAAGGAAGAAATGAGAAGGGCAATAAAAAAAGAGTTTTGGGAAAAGATTGGAGGTGTAGGTGAGGTCTTTGATGTGGGTGAAGGGCGTGTGACACTGGAGAGAAAGGATGCAGATGAGTTGAATGAAAGGATCAGCAGGGAGGAGGTGGAGAAATGTGTGAAGAAGCAGAATGGGAGGAGGAGAGAGTGCCGAGAATGTGGAATGAATGCAGGGTGACCTTGCTGCATAAGGGAGGGTACAAGAGTAAGAATGAGTTGAAAAACTACAGGCCAATTGCGTTAGTTAACACAGTAGGAAAAGTGTTCAGTGCAGTTCTGAATGAAAGATTGTGTAAATGGATTGAGAGAGATGGAGTGTTAGGTGAAGAGCAAAATGGGTTCCGTGTGGACAGGAGAGCTGAAGACAATCTGTTTGTGGTGAATGAATTGATTGAGAGAAAGAAGAAAGATGGTAGCAAGTTATACTTAGGTTTTCTAGACATAGAGAAAGCATATGATAGGGTGAACAGAGAAATGCTAGGTAGAGTGCTAGAAAAGATTGGGCTAAGTTCAAAGATAGTTAACATAGTGCGAAGTATGTATGTATGTGGATACAAGAGCTAAGTATAAACTAGGAAATGTAGAGACAGACTGGGTGAAGAGTGAAAGAGGAGTTAGGCAGGGTTGCATATTATCACCAATCCTCTTTAGCTTATATACAGAGGAACTGGCGGCTAGATTGAGGAGAATGAATGCAGGTGTAAATGTGGGGAATGATAAGATAGGTGTGCTCTTGTATGCAGATGATGTTGTTGTTATGAGTGAGTCGGCAGAAGGGCTTCAGAGTTTGCTTGATGTTGTAGATGGGTATGGAAGAGACTTTGGAGTGAGGTTTAGCAGTGAAAAGAGCAAGGTAATGGTTGTGAATGGGTCAGAGGATGAGAGGAACTCAGTGTGGAGACTAGGTGAGAACGAGATGCAACAGACAGATGAATACAAGTACCTGGGGATGTGGATGAGTCCGGTTGGCTGCGTGAAGACAAAGAATGAGAAGTTAAGCATGGTGAGTCAGTGGGTAGGTCGGCTAGGAAGTGCAGCAAGGATGATAGCGAGTAAATATGACGTGCTGCAAGAAGTTTGGAAGAGCGTGGCTGTTCTGAGCATCATGTATGGTATGGATGTGACTGCATGGAATGAAAGTGAACTAGAAAAGTTAGAAATAGGGCAGAATAGAGTTGCAAGAATGGCACTAAATGCACCTAGATATGCAGCAGTAGAGGCCCTTAGGGGAGACATGGGTTGGAGCACTTTTAGAGAAAGGTATGTAAAAGCGACCCTAAGGTATAAGGCTAGGTTAGAGCGAATGAACGATGCTAGAAAAGTGAGAAAAGTGTTTCTGTGGAATGTCAGGAGTAGCAAGTGGGGAAAAAAGTGTGTCAGGATGGTGGTGAAGAGTGGCCTAATAGCTAGTTGGGCTTTTCAGCAGGTAGAAGGAAGGCACTTAGAGAAGGACTGGAGTATGATAGTTAGAAATGGAGAGGGTAGAGAATGGGGTGTAAGGAAGTGGAGGAGTGAGATAGACAGAGTAGTAAAAGGTGTGGGACTGAGTGACTGGAAGAATAGGATTGAGCAAAGAGTACCTTGGAATGGTATAGAGAGAAAGAGGCCCCAATGTATGAAAAGTGGTATGAGGGAAGCCTGGGTGGTGATCTTCTCTTCCGAGCTAGGCCACAGTGCATGAATGTAAATGCAAGGAATTATAGATGGTCTGAGTCCCGCAGCAAAGTGTGCCAGATGTGTGACACGGGGGAGGATGAGACGGTGGAGCATGTGGTGCTGGAGTGTGTGAAGTATGCCAGAGACAGGTATGAGATGATGCAAGTGGTGCTGAGGGAGCTGGGGCATGACAGAGTGGAGATGACAGGAAGGGAATGGATGGTGTTGCTGCTGGGACTATGTGGGGAGACGAATGGAAGGATGATTGAGGCTGTGAAAGAGTTCCTGGAGAGAATGTGGCGTGCTAGATGCAGGAACTAGTGGTGTGAAAGATGATGATTGTCCTCCTTGTTGTTTGTGTTTTTTTTGTATTTTCCTTACAGGTGCTGCCGATACAAAGGCCTGACGCAGAAGTCATTCCTGCATCACCTGTAACATCAAGATCAAGATATAGAGGGTGAGAGAGTAGTGACAGAGAACAGCAGGAAGTATGGTATTCTAAGGAAGATCGTGGGAGAATGTGCTGGAGAGAGTGATTGTTATGGGAGATATGAATGCACATGTAGGTATACTAGGCGAGCAAATGAACAGGAATGGAGAAATGCTTGACGGCTTTGTAAATGAGATGGAGTTGGAGAACCTGAATGAGACCCTGGCTGAAGGACGAGTGACTTGGTGTGCGAGGAACCAGGAGTCTGCGATTGATTATATGTTAGTGAATAGGAGAATGCGTGAGATGGTGGACCGCATGTGGATTGACGAAGATGGAACGATTGACATTGTCTCGGACCATAACATGCTGGTGCTGGAGTGTAAGTTGAATGGGAGACAGAATAGGAATACTAAAGCTAAGAGGAGAAGGTGGAGGCTAAGAGATACAGGATGGGAGAATTTCCAGGTTGACCTGAGTGAGAGATGCTGGGAAGATGAAAGCTTGAATGATGTGGATGAATTGAATGATAGATTTGTCGAGAATGTGAAGAACGCAGCTGCCAGCCAGATAGGGTATGTGAGGATGAGTGCCAGAAAGCACATGTGTAAGCCGTGGTGGAACAATGAGGTTAGGGATGCCAGGAGAGAGAGAAAGAGATTAAATAAGGTGTGTAGACAGCTGAGAAAGAGGAGGCATGAGAGTGAAGAGGCAGAAAGTGAGTACCAGAATGCATGGACAGCATATGTGAGGCAGCAGCGAGTGACGAAGCGAAAGATAATGAATGCCAAGGGTAGGTGTGAGAGAAGCGTGATTCAGTCCCTCAGAGAGAAAGGCGTGGAAGGTGGCAAAGAATGGTATAGATTCCTGAGGGGTGAGGGGATGTCTGACCGTGAAAATGTGGAGAGCCTCAAGGTGAATGGGACAGTGATGACAGACAAGGAAGAGATGAGAAAGGTGATCAAAGAGTTCTGGGAAGAGATTGGAGGTGTTGGTGAGGTATTTGATGTGAAAGAAGGGTGTGTGACACTGGAGAGAAAGGACGCGGATGAACTGAATGATAGAATAAGCAGAGAGGAAGTGGAGAAATGTGTGAAAAGGCAAAAGAATGGTAAGGCAGCAGGGCCGGATGAGATACCATATGAGATGTACAAAAATGGAGAAGTTCTGATTGATAGGATGACTGAGCTCTTTAACCAGGTGTGGGAGGAGGAGAGAGTGCCAAGAGTGTGGAATGAATGTAGGGTGACTCTGTTACACAAGGGAGGATACAAGAGTAAAGATGAGTTGAAAAACTACAGGCCCATTGCATTAGTGAATACAGTGGGTAAAGTGTTCAGTGGTGTGCTGAATGAGAGATTGTGTAAATGGATTGAACAGACTGGAGTGCTGGGTGAAGAACAGAATGGTTTCCGTGTGGATAGGAGAGCTGAAGACAACATATTTGTGGTGAATGAGCTGATTGAGAGGAAAAGGAACGAGGGTAGTAAATTATACTTGGGTTTTCTGGATATAGAGAAAGCATATGACAGGGTGAATAGAAGAATGTTAGGCAGAGTCTTAGAAAAGATTGGACTGAGTTCAAAGATAGTTAGTATAGTGCAAAGTATGTATGTGGACACAAGAGCTAGATATAGACTAGGAGACATAGAAACAGACTGGGTAAAGAGTGAGAGAGGAGTCAGGCAGGGTTGTATTTTGTCACCAACCCTCTTCAGTTTATATACAGAAGAACTGGCTGCCAGAATGAGAAGGATGAATGCAGGAGTAAAGGTGGGGAATGATAGGGTATGTGTGCTCTTGTATGCAGATGATGTGGTAGTCATGAGTGAATCAGCAGAGGAGCTCCAAAGTCTCCTGGATGTTGTAGATGGCTATGGAAGAGACTTTGGGGTGAGATTCAGCAGTGAGAAGAGCAAGGTGATGGTTGTGAATAGGTCAGATGATGAAAGAAACTTGGTGTGGAGACTGGGAGAAAATGAGGTGCAACAGGCTGAGGAATACAAGTATCTGGGGATGTGGATGAGTCCATATGGCTGTGTGAAAGCAAAGAATGAAAAGATGAGTTTGGTGAACCAGTGGGTGGGTCGGCTAGGAAGTGCAGCAAGGATGAGAGCCAGCAAGTATGATGTGCTGCGAGAAGTTTGGAAGAGCGTGGCTGTTCCAAGCATCATGTATGGTATGGATGTGATGACGTGGAATGAAAGTGAATTAGAGAAGCTAGAAATAGGACAGAACAGAGTAGCAAGAATGGCTCTAAATGCACCAGGGTATGCAGCAATAGAGGCATTAAGGGGAGACATGGGATGGAGTACCTTCAGAGAGAGGCATGTGAAGGCAACACTGAGATTCAAGGCTAGGCTAGAACGAATGAATGATGCAAGAATAGTTAGGAAGGTGTTTCTATGGAATGTTAGGAATAGCAGGTGGGGGAAGAAGTGTGTCAGGATGGTAGTGAAGAGTGGTCTGGAAACTAGTTGGGCATTCCAGCGAGTTGAGGAAGCATGTTGAGAGTAACTGGAGCATGATTGTTGGAAATGGAGAGGGCCCAGACTGGGATGTAAGGAAGTGGAAGAGAGAGATAGACAGAAGGGTGAAGTGTATTGGACTGAGCGAATGGAGGACTAGGATGGAACAAAAGAGTACTCTGGAGTGGTATAGGGAGAAAGAGGCCCCAATGTATGAAAAGTGGTATGATGGCAGCCTGGGGGGTGACCTCCTCTTCCGAGCTAGGGCACAGTGCATGAATGTGAATGCAAGGAGTTACAGATGGTCAGAGTCTCGCAGCAAAGTGTGCCAGATGTGTGACATGGGAGAGGATGAGACGGTGGAGCATTTGATGCTGGAGTGTGTGAAGTATGCCAGAGACAGAAATGAGATGATGCAAGTGGTGCTGAGGGAACTGAGGGATGCCAGGGTGGAGAAGACTGGAAGGGAATGGATGTTGTTGCTGCTGGGACTGTGTGGAGACACGAGTGAAAGGATGATAGAAGCTGTCAAGGAGTTCCTGGAGAGAATGTGGAGTGCCAGATGCAGGAATTAGTAGTAATAAGGATGGTGTGTGGTTTAGGTTCTTGCCGCCTTTTTTTTTTCTTTTTATCTCCTACAGGAGCTGCCGATACTAAGGCCTGCCTCAGGAGAAATCCTGGGATACCTGTAGAATCAAGATCAAGATCAAGATCTTTGGATCGGCAGCTCCTGTAAAGGATATATAAAAAAAAAAAAAAAAAAAGCGACAAGCAAAAAAAAGAGCACTATTCTGCTCATTAATCATCCCTACACCTCGCTCGCCACATTCTCTCCAGATACTCCTTCACAGCCTCGATCATCCTTTCACTTGTCCCTATACATAGTCCCAGCAGCAACACAATCCATTCCCTTCCTGTCTTCTCCACTCTTTCATCCCTGTTATGCCCTAATTCACTCAAAATCACTTGCATCATCTTATGCCTGTCTCTCTCATATTTTTCACATTCCAGCATGACATACTCCACCGTCTCGTCCTCCCGCATGTCACACATCTGACACACTTTGCTGCAGGACTCAGACCACCTGTAGTTCCTTGCATTCACATCCATACACTGTGCCCTAGCTCGGAAGAGAAGATCACCACCCAGGCTGCCATCATACCACATCTCATACATTGGGGCTTCCTTTTCTTTGTACCATTCCAGACTGCTCTTTCGTTCCATCTCATTCTTCCATATATTCAGTCCTACCCATTCCACCTCTCTGTCTATCTTACTCTTCCATTTCCTCGCATCCCATTCAGTTCCTACTGTCTCCTCTTGTCACGATCCATTCACGCTCAATTTTATTTCTCCCAGCCATTCTCATCCCCATACAACTTTTAATCCATTCTTTTCTGTCACTCTCGTGCATATCTTCCTCCATTTACTTCCACTTTCATTCCACAGATACACCTTTCTCGCTATTCTTTCATCATCCATTCTTTCCAACCTAACCTTGTACCTAAGTGTGGCTTTAACTAGTCTTTCCCTAAAAGTGCTCCATCCCATATCACCTCTCAGAGCTTCTACTGCTGTGTACCTTGGTGCATTCAGTGCCATTCTACCTATTCTATTCTGTCCCACTTCTAGCTTGTCAATTTCACTTTCATTCCATGCAATCACATCCATACCATACATTATACTGGGCACAGCCACACTCTTCCACACTTCTCTCAGCACATCATATTTGCTTGCTCTCATTCTTGCTGCACTCCCCAATCATCCTACCCACTGATTCACTAAGCCTATCTTTTCATTCTTTGTCTTTTCACACCTACTTGGACTCACCCACATCCCCATGTATTTATATTTTCGTGCCTGATTCAACTCATTCTCTCCAATGCTCCATACTGCATTGCTTTCATCCTCAGACCTATTCACTATCATCACCTTACTTTTCTCACTACTAATACTAAACCTAACTCCAAAGTCTCTCCCATATCCATCCACAACATCCAACATACTCTTCAACTCAACTGCTGACTCACTCATGACCACCACATCATCTGCATAAAGGAGCACACCTATCTTCTCATTCCCTACTCTTACTCCTGCATTCATTGCTGCTAACTCCTCTATATACAAACTGAAAAGGGTTGGTGACAAAATACATCCTTGCCTAACTCCTCTCTCACTCTTCACCCAGTCTGTCTCTATATCTCCTACTCTGTATTTAGTTCTGGTGTCAACATACATGCTATGCACTATGTTGATTATTTTTTCACTCAACCCAGTCTCTCCTAAGACTCTGACTAACATTTCTCTTTCCACCCAAACATATGTTTTTTTCTGTATCCAGACAACCTAAATACAGTTTTTCTCCTTCCTTTCTCTTTTTTTTCATCATTTCATCCATCACAAACAAGTTATCCTCAGCCCTCCTAGCTGTCCACGCAGAAACCATTCTGTTCCTCACCTAACACTACAGTTCACTCACTCTATTTACACAAGCTTTCATTCAGTACTCCACTAAACACTTTACCTACTGTATTTAATAATGCAATCGGCCTATAGTTTTTCAACTCATTCTTACTCTTGTGTCCTCCCTTATGCAACAGAATGACCCTGCATTCATTCCACATTCTTGGCACCCTTCCTTCCTCCCACACCTGGTTAAATACCTCAGTCATCCTGTCAATAACAACCTCCCCACCATTTTTTGCACATCTCATACTGTCTAGCCCTACTGCCTTCCCATTCTTCTGCCTTTCACACATCTCTGTACCTCCTTGATGATTCTCTCATTCAGTTCATCTGCATGTTAGGGTCATTCTCCATCTCAGTCACACATCCTTCTCACACCAAACACTAAACACCTATCCCATATCTTCCCATATTTGATATTTTGAACATTTTGAAATTTCATTCTTTCTCATTATAACTTCCATTCACTTTCAGATTCTCCACACCAAACATTCTCTGACATATTCTCACCTCTCATGAACTTGTACCTTACCCACCTACCATTCCTTCCTCTTAAAGATTCTTCACTCACACTTCTTTCACACTTCACCTTAGCCTTTATTATCATTCGCCTTGTGAGTCTCTGTTGTTTCACATACGCTGCCCATGCATTCAGGTACTCATTTTCTGCCTCATTGCTTTTATGTCTCTTTTTCCTCACCCATCTACACTTTCTACTCATTCTCTTTCGCTCCTTCCTGACCTCTCTAATTTCATTGTTCCACCATGGTTTGCATACTCTTTCTCCTACCTACTCTCACATACCTTATCTGATTCCCAACAACACTCCGCACATTCTCAACCAGTCTCTCATTCAGGTGCTCCACATCATATACACTTACATCATCATCCCTCCTTCTCTCACTCAGATCTCTCAGATCTACCTGAAAGTTCTCCAACCCTACATCAAAGATTTATATAATTATAGTCTTTGCTCTACATCTCCAAAGGCCTGGCTAATCTTGATCTTGATCGTGGTGTTACAAGTGACTCGGTACTGCTCCTGAGTGAGGCCTTTGTATATATATATATATATATATATATATATATATATATATATATATATATATATATATATATATATATATATATATATATATGTGTGTGTGTGTGTGTGTGTGTGTGGCACCACGAACCACGTAAACATCGAACCATCGTCCAGCCGGCTCGAGTTGCACCACCGAACTTCCGCCGCAGGCTCGGAACACCCCATGACTCCTGACTGAACCAACCAATCAGGAAGAGAGGGAGGTGAATCGGTGAGGCGCGCCGGCGGAGAAAGGCAGACTACGCTACCCAGCCAACTCAACCACACCACTTCCTTCGTATATACTGTGTTCACTGCTGCAGTCCAATAAACTTCTGTTGGTTTTCGTTCACCGTACCCGCAACAATGGTGATCCCGGAGTTATCCAAAACGGCCTCTTTTGGATTTCACCATGACTACTGAGGAAAAGCAGAATGCAGTTTCACTCAAGCTGCCCACCTTCTGGACTTCTCAATCCCATGTGTAATTCACTGTTTGATCTGCTGCAGTCTCTGACGAGACAGCCAGACGTTACCCTACGGAACGAGCTCAGAGCTCATTGTTTCCGATCTTCGGATAGGCCTGAGACCATGCACACCTCGTCAGTGTGGTTCGAACAGGCTGAAGCCCAGTTCCACATACGTCAAATAACTGCCGACACCACCAAATATTACTACGTGGTCAGCGCGCTCGATCAAGACACAGCTGGGCACGTCATCGACTTCCTTCGTCATCCTCCAAGTGACGACAAGTACCAAGGTATCAAGAAGCTCCTCATCAACACCTTTGGTTTAAGCAGACGTGCAAGGGCAGCGAAACTTTTACATATGGATGGCCTCGGCGACCGCAAACCATCCATGCTTATGAATGAAACGCTTGCTTTAATGGATGGACACGCGCCATGCCTTATTTTCGAGCAACTCTTTCTAGAACAAATGCCTGACGACATCCACCTGATCTTGGCAGATGAGATCTTCACCGACCCTCGTCAGTTGGCGGCAAGTGCAGACGTACTGTGGCACAGCAAGCAGCATGATGAAACCATCCACAACGTGACAGCGGTGACCAAACGTTCAGCGTGAACCACT